>NC_045770.1:64178589-64480889 GCF_008692025.1 Phocoena sinus
AGGTTAGGGAAGTTTTCAGCTATTATCTCTTCAAATATTTTCTCAGGCCCTTTCTCTCCTCTTCTCCTTCTTGGACCTCTATAATGTGAATATTAGTGCATTTGATGTTTTCCCAGAGATCTCCTACACTGCCCTCATTTCTTTTCATTCTTTTTTGGTTCTGTAACAGTGATTTCCACTACTCTTGTCTTCCAGCTCACTGATGTGTTCCTCTGTATCGTTGAGTCTACTATTGATTCCTTCTAGTGTATTTTTCATTTCAGTTATTGTATTCTTCATCTCTGGTTGTTCTTTATATTTTCGAACGCTTTATTAAAAGCTTCTAATTTCCTGCTCTGTGCATCCATTCTCCTCCGAGTTCTTTGATCATCTTTACCATCATTACTCTGAACTCTTTGTTTCGGGTAAATTGCCTACCCCCACTTAGTTCTTCTGGGGTTTTGTCTTGTTCCTTCATCCCTAGGAGGCCCCGGGGCTAGGGCTGGCTCACTGGTGGGCAGAGTCAGGGTCCCGAAGACTCTGCGTCTGCTGCCCACCCACTGGCAGGTGAAGCCAGGGCCTGGGGTTAGTGCCGGACTACTGGTAGGCAGACCTGGTTCTTGGAGTCTAGCTGCAGGGCCCAGGGATCCTGGAGCTTGCTTTAGATCATTTGCTGGGCAGAGGGTGGTTCCTGACACACCTGGGTATGAGGTTCAGGGTGTCCCGAAGGTTGCGTTCGTCTGCAACGGGACGAACAGACGAGTGGACAAGTGGACAGGGCCAGCCAGGCCCCCGTTGGGGAATTGTAGTTTTCTCCCCCCTGGTGGGTAGATCTGGGGTTTGGCCCTCTGGTGGGCAGGGCCTTGTCTAGGGCTGCGTCTAAAGGCAGGTGTGGGCTCTTTAGTCTTTAGGCAGCCTGTCTGCGGAAGGCTGGGGCTGTGTCCTCGCCCAGTTAGTTGCTTGGCCTCAGGCGTCCCAGCGCCGGCACCTGCAGGCTGTTGGGCTGATGAGCTGGAGGAAGACTTTAAAAATGGCGCCCGCCAGCAGCGGCGTCCACGCAGCAGAAGTAGCTCCTAAGAAAAGCTGCTGCCGGTGACTTTGTCCCCAGGGCGAGCCGCAGCCATGCCCCCTGCCTCTCCGGGAGACTCTCCAAGACCGGCAGGTAGGTCTGGCCCAGGCTCCTATCAAATTATTGCTTTTGCCCAGGTGTGCGTGGGACTCTGTGTGCGCCCTCTAAGAGTGGAGTGTCTATTTCCCCCGGTCCTGAGGGGCTCCTGCAGTTAAGCCCCACTGGCCTTCAATGCCAAATGCTCGGGGGGTCGTCTTCCTGGTCCTGGACCCCTGCCTGGGCTGGGGGCCTGACGTGGGGCTCAGAACTCTCGCTCCTGTGGGAGAACCTCTGCACTATAATTATTCTCCAGTCTGAGGGTCGCCCACCCGGGGGTAATAGGGTTTGATTATATCGCGAGTCTGTCCCTCCAACCTGTCTCGTTTTGGTTCCTTCTGTTACCGAATTAAGTCGTATGGACCCTACTTGGGCCCTTTAGCCCAACTGAGGCTCTCTGCCTTGGTGGGGTAGAGTTCTTTTTCGTTTTGGGTTCAAGCAGCCGATAATAAAACCAAAGCTGAAATTGACATAGCATAGACTTACCCGGTGGCCAGAGAATGGAGAAGCCAGAACTAAGATCAACTTCTCCCACCTGGCGGGAGAGACTTAATTTTAAAGAGTAAAGACAAAGGGAGGAGGAGCAAGGCTTACTATGTGGAGGCATATGCAGTAGTCTGCGGGGGAAGGGGCAGGGCTTTTTCTGAGGGAGTGGTGTCCCATCCCCCTTTTATCCTTTTTTGGTCCTTAATATCTGGTCTTGGCTGCTGGTAGGTGTGTTATTTAATATGCTAATGTAGTAAAATCAATGTATAATGAGACTTGGGGTCTGTTGGAGGTCAGATTCATCGCCATCTTGGCCCCGGCTGGTTCTATCTGGGTGTTTCTTTTTTCTTCTTTTTTAAGCCATTAAAAATCTGCTTTTCTTATTCAGTAATGTAGATTTTACCAGAAGGCTGATTAAAAACTAATCTTTTGAAATGTCACCAAAATAAAATCCTCGACAGATACAACACAACTAAGTATATCATTAAAATATATTCTTAACAGAATAAAAGCCTAGAATCAGAACATTGGTTGGAAACAGAGAAGCTCTACAGAAGCGGTAAATTAGGAGCTAGTCACACTTTAAATTTGCCATCAGTGTTTCTTTGTTGAAGCCCAGAAGATAGAGCAAATTGAACGTATGGTATAAGTTAACACCGTGGTTTGTTTTCTTTTTTAACCAGATTCTGGAAAAGTAGGATTAAATAAGGAGAGCTTTTAGATTATAAACTTAAATATCCACTTTTGCTGGTTTTTCTTTTTTGTGTGAGTAGTTTCATTTCTCATCTCTGGACCTTTAAAGATTTATGTTCACTCCTGCTAAAGGGTATGGGAGGCGTTGGTAGGCTGTGAGCAGGGACACTCCTGCTAAAGGTGGGTGTTGATGGGTTTTGAGCAAAGACTTGGAGCAGCTCTGGCACCATTTTTTTATGTCTTTAGCTGTAGAAGATCTTTTCTGGTAGGTTCTGGTCTTTTTCACCGATGGTTATCCTGCAGATAGTTGTAATTTTGGTGTGCTTGTGAGAGGAGGTGAGCTCTGGGTTTTTCTCCTGCAACGTCTTGGCCGCTCTCTCACACGGTGGGTCTCTGAGAGCAGCCTCCCTGGGGTCATATCTTCCATGTCTTCTCTCCTCTGCTCTCAAAGTCTCTACCCCTCCTATGGGTCAACCAGGACCATCCTGGGCTGGTTCCCCTGGGAAGATGCACTGTAAGCCCGCAGGCTGGTTTCAGGGGTGCAGAGACTGCGGTCACCTCCATGCTCACCTGTCCCGCAGCCCCTCCGGAGCCCAGCCCCATCCCCCCATGCACTGCCCCACGCCGCCGACGGGGCTCTCTGTTCCCATGTGGAGGCCATTCGCGCCTGAAGTATTTGTTCACAAGGGACATGCAGGGAATCCAAAAAACGTAGATTTCATCCCCAAGTCCCAAGGCCCTGTTCTCCTCACAGCACAATTAGCTGTAAGATAAAGGGACAGTGTGAATGGCTTCTTTCTACAGTGGCTGCCCTCACAGCCTGAGATTCTAACTGGTCAGTGCTTGGCTTTCAAAAGTACTGAGTTGGAAAGAACCTGGATTCCAGAGTGACGCAGACCTGGGTCCTACTCATGGTTCTACCTTGCGGAGTTACCTTGGGTGAGCTGGGTTCAGAGTCTGCGTTGTCAGAGGGAATGTGTCCTTCTAAGGGTGTTACACATGGAGGCACATCTGTCCCTCATCGGTGAGGGAATACATAACCGGCTCAGGTTTCTCCACTTCGCAGAGGCATAATCCCTGCTGATGTGTTGTCTCAGTGCATTTCGTTAGAGTCTTGTGGTGAGGGGTTTCCATCTTGGCTGGGGCAGGTCCCCTAATGGGGATTTTGCCAGCGGACTGGTAAGCGCTGAGGAAATCCCACAGGTGACTGAGGTGCTACACTTCCACGGGCAGGTGTCACTTGTGAGTGAATAGGCGAGGGCCTAGAGTGAAGGCTCCTCCCAGCCAGGCTCCCACTTGCTCAGTCACACCAGCTGCTGGGAGGGCCCCAGCAGGCTGCAAAGTGGATCTCAAGGGTCTGGGATGGCCGCCTCCCAGGAGACCCCCAAGGACCCCAGGCTCTGCTTTCCCCTCAGAGATCTTGTGTCTTCCTTGTGGCCACTTCAGCTTTTCTCTGTGGTGGCCAGAGCTGTTCTCCACAGTACCTTCTGGGGCCTCACCCAGCGTTCTTGCTGATTCCCCCTCAGCACCAGTGGGGTACGGCTCCCACCGGTGCTTCAGCTCTGATGAATTCTCCTCCCAAAGGCAAGCCCAGTGCTTGGGAAGGGCAGGCAGCCTCCTCGTAAATGTTGGCTTGTTAATAGCCCCTTTCTGAAATAAATCCCTGGTCTCAAATATGTCCCCAATACAGTCCCCCTGGGCACCATCAGCGCTTGATTGACCCACCCTACAACTCTCCTCTCATTGGTGGCTTTTACCCCACCCTATCCTGAGGTTGGGGACACGTTTTCCTTTCTTCTTAAAGAAAGTTAATCCCAGCATACTCGGAGGGTGGACCATCAACTCCAATGACGCAAGTCCTAGTTTCCTTTTTTCCAGCCAACCCTGGGAGACTTCATGCCAATGGAGGCGCTAGAAAACCCAGAATTCCCTTGGCTGGACAGGCTCCATGTGATGTTAAAAAAGCAGTAATGTTTGTAAGATTTTTTCTTATCACAAGGTAACACCCACACAGTGCGGAAAATGGACAGGGATGCAAAGAGAACAGAATCCTGCGCTCTAACCCGCCCTGCAAAGACAATCCCACACCCAGAGCCACCGGACCAGGTCCTCTAGCAGCCCAGGTTCTCGAGCGGCCCCGGCCCGGAGGCAGGGAAAGGTCCCCGCTTTGTGGGGAAAAGCCCTCGTGCGGGGCGCGGGGACCCGAGGGGCCGCCAGGGGGCAGGCGTGTGCCGCGGACCCGAGTCCCGCCTGGACCAGGCGCTCTGCTCCGCGGCTTCCGCGGGCTCGGGCCAGGCGTCTGGCGCGGGCGGGGGAGCGGGGGCGCCCAGGGTGGAGGAAACCCCGCGCGGGCCCCACCGGGAGCGAGCGCTGCCGTCAGCTCATTTTATCCTCAACAAGCCGGAAACTTGGCGCTGCTTTCCTATTTTACCGATGAGGAAGGTGAGGTTCTGAGAGTTAGGCAGTTGCCCAAGGGGACACAGGTCACGAGGCATCTGGGGCAAAACCCAGGTGTCCGGACTCCAGGGCCGCTCCCAGCCATTCCCAGCACGTGCGTGTGCGGGCAGGTTCAGGCCGGCCAGGGGGCCACATGGGGCGAGGGTGGGAGCCCCCCGTTCCCTCTCAGCCCCTGGGGATTTCCTCTTGGGGGCCTAAGGAGGGCCCTGCTGGCGCCCGGAGGCATGTTGATCATGCCTCGCCCCTCCCCCGACCCCCGAGGCACACAGCCCGGGGCCCTGTTACTGAAGGCGCCTCGGAAAAGGGGCAGCCCTCGTCCCTGTGCGGGGCGCTTGGCTGGAGGCTGCCGTTAGGGGTGAGAGTGGGTGAGGAGGGAGGTGGAGCAGCCAACAGGCAGGGGCCTGTTTCCTGCCTGGCCTGACCCCGGCAGTACCCGGGGAGGCCCCAGCAAACTGAGCAAGGTCATCCAGGGCGAAATTCCAGCCTGCGCCCTGAGCAGCAACTTCGCTTTTCCCAATAAGGCTCAAGAAAGGACACGGAGTGTCTTCCCCACACCCCCTCCCTGTCAGCACCTCTGCTTTTGTGAAGCCTCCGCTGCAGACAGCCTGCCTGGAGAAGAGACAAAGATAGACCCTGGGACGGATAAGGAGAGACAGCGGGCATAGATAGGGCGAGGGACACAGATGAGGAGATGGGGGTGCAGGGCAGCAGCCCATGCGGTGGGTCTGGAGCCCCAGAGGTCAGAAAAGCTTCCCGATCGCGCTTGCTAAGCCACGACTGGGCTCTGGTGTTGGAGAAAGATGCAATCGTGGTGGAAACAGAAGGGTTTTTGTGTGGTGGGAAAGTGGATTGGGCTGGCAGCCCTGCCCCTCTGGGCCACTGGTACGTGATGTGCGCCAACCTGGGACTGGTGGATGAGGGTGCTGGAGAGTCAGTGGGGGGCATGGCCTCCGAGCCTCCAGATGGGGGGCCCTGTACCTGCGGTGGAGGGGCAGGTGGGGCACCCTGGGGCAAATGGGGTTGCGTCCAGGCTGCTCAGTCTCTCCTGCTCAGGACCTTCTCTTCCTCTGTATAGAATATTTGCACCCAGCACTGGCTGTTTGGCTTGGCAAGTGAGCAAGGCCACAAAGTCATAGCTGGCCTGCGGGCGCTCAGTCAACGTATGCAGCTGAGTCAGTCACCACTACTTCCCTCACCCCCTGGGGGCAGGAGCCTGGGCTCCGGCTCCGCCCGCACACACAGACACATCCACACAGGTATGCGCAGACGCCATGCGGCTGAGCCGCCTCTCCGAGAGCAGAGAGCATGTACCTGTGCACATGCACACAGGTGAATGACGCGCACGCACCTGATTCTGAGTCACCAGAGCTGTTGAACCCTGAGGGAGGGCACCGAGAGTATGTGCTGCCTTCCCTATTTAGACGCAGGTACCCATATGTATGCGTGTACGTGCCGCCATGCACCCTGCTGCATCGTGCCAGGGGATCAATAAATATTTGTGGAATGGATAAATGAGTGAACAAATGAGTAAATGAACAAACACGTGAAGATGTGAGTGACACCCACACTGCTTGGAAACTCCTGTAAACTCGGTAAAATCGGTTGGGGCAGTGCTGCAGGGTGGGTCCCGAGTCTGTGTCTGCAGGGAGTTGTCTTGCTCCAAATATAGCCTCCGTGGGCCGGCAGGGAGCCAGGGCTGCCTCCCAGACCGTGACTTCACTGGGCCTGAGGCCCAGCCTCGGAGGAGTTGGAGAAAATTAACAGAGAAGAGGCCCCAGCTTTCCACAACCAGGGCTGAAGTGTGAGACTAGAGCTGGTGGGTGACTGTGTACTCAAATGTCAGCGGCTTGAGCTGTAGGGCAGAGGGTTCTGCAGATGGGCCCAGAAAGGACCACTTCTGGGTTGGGATCCTGGGAACTACCTCTCCTGGATGTCTTGGGCCAAATGTGCAGGAGGCACAGCCCCACTTGAGGGCGGGGGCAAGCACGGTGCCTGGGTCCCTCTGGTGGGTGCCCAACCAAGGCCTCTTAGATGGTCCCCCATCTGGGCAGGCCTGCTTGCAGGGCTGTTCCCCGTCTGTAGCTTGACTCTTCCTTTCTCTAGCGGCTATGCCTCTGCCCTATTTCATCATCCAGAATATCGCAGCATTACCCCAGCTGATCTTCCTGCCTTAAGACTACCCGCTCTGGTCTATCTTGTTCACTGCTGCCAGCATTATTTTTCTAAAATACAGACCTGATTATATAACTTTACCGCTCAAAATCTCCATAGCTTTCCGCTTCCATAGCTCCCCCCTATTTAGCAGTAAAGTTGGATTGCCTTAGCCTGGTGCCCAAGACCCTTTTATAACCTGGCCCTGCTCTACCATGTGTGTTTTGAAAGGCTGATGTATGAAGAGATCGTTGGTTATGTGCTGACGGGTGGATTCGTGGACGTTAGGCTGATGGATGCTTATAGGGATGGAGGGCCCCATGGGCTGTTTGATTTGTAGACGAATTATGAGATGTCTGGATGATTGGGAGGCTAGTAGTAGGGGTGGATGGGTGGCTGGTTGGAAGTCAAGGCTGTTTCGGTCGCAAGGAACAACCCGCCCCCCGCCACATGTCATCAGGAAAGGGGCAGGGGATGATTGTGACCTGGGTGCCTTGCCAACCTCACTGGCGCCCGGGCCTCACAAAGGTTGGGACTGTGGCTTCTCCCCTTGTCTTGAGCAGCTCTTGGTCTGGTCGCTTCTGCTCTTTGGTGCCCTCACTCACTCCTCTCCCAGCTGGCTTGGTTTTCCTCCTCATGGCCCAGCAGTCATCCTCTCAGCTACTCTTTGCTCCTTACTTCCACAAGTTTTTATCAAGTGACTGGTCACGTGCCTGTTTGCACCTCAGCCTTGCTTCTATGTGCCGGAAAATAGACCGTGAACCATAAGAACCTGCCCTTGCTGAGTGTGCTTTCTAAAGGGAGAGACAGACGCTAAGCAGTTACATGCGAGGTGGTTACATGCTGTGGAGCCAGCAGCGCAGGGCGAGGAGGTGGGAGGCGAGTGGAGAGGGGCAGGGGAAGCTCAGGGAATGTCTCTGATCAGGGAGTATTTGAGCGGAGATCTGAACAAAGCGAGGGGTGAGCCCTGACGATATCTGGGAGAAGAGTGTTCTAGGAAGAAGGAATGGCAAGTGTGGTGGCCCGGAGGCGGGACCCCTCTGCATGTTTGAGGAGCATCAGTGAGGCCCATGTGGCTGATGCAGAGTGAACAAGGGGAACAGAGGTAGGAGGTGAGGTCAGATTAGCAGAGGGACTGATCACCAAGGGTTTTACCAGCCATCGTTACGACTTAAACTTTTACCCCAAGAAAGAGGGGAAGGCATTGGAGGATGTTCAACATGGAAGCGACAGGCTCTTATATTTTCAAAGGGCCATCTGGCTGCTGTGTTGAGAACAGACTGAAGGGGCTAGAGGTGGAGGCACGGAGGCAGTTAGGAGGCTCCTGCAGAAATCCAGGAGGTGGACTGGGGCAGCAGTGGCAAAGGTGGTGACAGGTGGTCCAGTTCAGGATGTGCTTTGAAGGCACAGTTACCAGGATTTGCTGATGGATGGGCTGTGGGTGTGAGAGGGAGAGGAAAATTCTGTCAAGGATGACCCTAAAAGTTTTGGCCAGGGCGACTACGAAGATGGAGCCCCCGTTTCTGAAGAAGGAAGTTGTCGTTTTTGGCAGGAGGCGGTGCAGGGAGAGGCGTTACATCACAGCTCAGATTGCGTTGCAGACTGATGCTCAAGGGGGGATATTAAGATGCAGTTGGATCTAAGAGTCTGGGGTTCAGGAAGGAGCTCTAAATTGTGGTCCCGATGGGGGCTTGTGCCATGTAGATGGCATTTAAAGCCAGGGGACGATGAGCTCATCTAAGGAGAGTGCAGACAGGCAAAGGGTTTGAGGCATGACCTCTTGGCCACACCAGTGTTCGAGGTTTAGGGGAAGACCAACCTCCACAGAGACCTGGATGGAGCGTCCAGTGGGGCCGGAGGGAGAGCAGCAGACGAGGGGGCGAAGAAAATGTCTGAAGCTGGAGGGGAGTGAACGTCACCTAGAGCTGCTGATGGCTCAGGAAGGACGAGGCTGGAGTGAAGGTTTGGTGGACACAGCAGTTCCTGGTTCTCAGTCCCGCCCGGTGTTTGCAGGCTCTGCTTCCGGGGAGGTGGTCGTGCAGATCAGCCTGGACGAGGAGGAACTGCAGTGTGGCCCCCGCCACCCTTGTCTCGGGTAATGACACGGGGATGTGGCGGGTGCCCGAGGTCCCCGCAGCTCCTGAGCTGTACCTTTGCTCTGGGTCCCACTCTTCCAAAGCAGAGGCGAGCAGCAGGCTTGATGGAAAACTTCAGTTAACAGGAAGCTTAATGGAACAAAAGCTTATTGTCGCTCAGGATGGAGTCTGCAGCATGAAGGGACCTGACTTCTCAGTAATACCTAACATTCGCCCTCTCCGGGGAAGGCACCATGTGATTGGCTAAGTCTGTCACTTCGAACACAGACAACCTCTTTGGGCAGAGATTTTTGCCAAGCTACTCAAGTTGTGTATTTGTGTGTGTATACACACACACACATATCCCACAAACATGAATATATGTATGTATATAGTGCACATAGAAACACAGTTGCCTTAGTTGAGGAATCGCAAGAACCAGGCTGTGGTCTAATCAGGGTTAAGGAAGTAGAACTGATTCCATTTAATACATATGATATAACCCTCAAGATTTATGCAGAAAGAAATGTTTGTGTCCATTTTCCTCAGCAAGGGGAGGTACTAGAGCTGCAAATACTCTTTTCTAGTATAAATGGGCTGTGAGAATAGTGACTTGATAACTAGGTGTGTATGTCATATGAACAAAGGAATCTTTATTTAGGCCAGTGAGCCATCAGGTCAGACTGGACCAGCCAGATGGGCAGAGGCGGCTGGACAGAATGTTAAAAGGGATGATAGGTAGCTGGCCGGATGATTAAATTGGATAGAGAAATGACAGGTAGATGATGACTCTAGGTTGATGGGTATGTGAATTTTAGGTTAATGGATGGACGGTGAATGGAGAGAGAGATGGCTTGATCCCTTGTGGCAGTGGTGCTTCAGAATCATCTGGCAGGCCTGTGAAACACAGGCTGCTGGATCCAGCCCCCAGAGGTTTTGATTCAGTAGATCCGTGGTAGGGCCTGAGAGTTTGCATTTCTAACCAGTTTCCAGGGGATGCTGGAAACTCCTGGGTCAGGAGCCAGGGACCATGCTCTGAGAACCACTGCCCTCTGGGGTGCCTGGGATTGTCCTACAAAACAACAGCCAAGGTGGCATTGCCAGGCCAGGTGGAGGGATAGGGATAGCATCCAGCAGGTGTCCAGGCATCCTGTCACTGGCAACAGGCCTTTGTCCACGGTAGGCCTGGGGGCCCATGGCTCTTCCCCTGGAGATGTAGCACCCTTGCCACCGCCCAGCACTGTCTGGCTGACTGCCTCCAATTCCTGCCTTCCACAGCTAGGGTTAAATGGAGTCCATAAGGTGCGTGCATTTGGCCAGCGAAGGCTGGGGGGCGGACACATGGAGCAATCAGGGGCAGTGCCCCGGCCAGCCCAGTGCACGGGGCAGAGACCTCCCTTCCCTGAACCCCTACATGCCCCCTGTACCTCGGGAACTGCCCTCAGAAGTGCTGGAAGCCACTCCAGTGTTCCTTAAAACCTCAGCATCCCAGAGAAGGTGTTCTTGTCAGGCCAGAACCGGTCAGGATGGCTCTTGGGGCTGCTCCCGGCGGCCCTGGGGCGCAGTGCAGCTGGGCGGGCAGTGAGGACGCCCCGGGCTGGAGGCTGTGCCCCTCCCAGCCCAGCTGCAGACAAGCAGAGCGGCCCAGGCGAGCCCCCTGCTGGCCCAAACCATCCTTCTGTTTGTCACCCCTGCTTTCTCAGGTTTGCTAACCTCGCGTCTCAGCGGGATCCCCCTGAGCAACACAGGAACATGCTCAAGTCTCCCTCGCCTTAAAAAGCGAACAGGCAGCCCCTTTGACCCCGTGCCCCTCCAGCTGCTGCCTCCCATTCCCGGTAAACGTCCTCCCGAGAGCTGCTCGTTTGCCTGTCTCTGTTTCTCCCCTCTCATGTACCTACCTGCCTGCCCACCAGAGTCTGGCTTCTGCCCTCCGCCCTCCACTCAGACGCCCCTGTCAAGTCGCTGGCTTCTTCCAGGACGCCAAGCGCTCAGCCCCTCCCCGGCTCCGCAGCGCCCCAGCCCTCCGAGCACTCCTGGCTTCTCCCACCGCTCTTCTCCGTTCCGTGTGTGGCACCGCCTTCCCCTGCTTCTCTCCGCACCCCTGGCACCCCTCCTGCCAGGTCCGCCCTCCGCCCAGTGCCCTGCAGCCACAGGCTGCCTCTCTTCCCTCTTCCTCTGAGCTCTAGCCCTCGGCTTGGATGACCGTCCCTACTTTTCTGTCCCCCAGATGTGCGCCTCCAGCCCCTTCCTGGCTACGAGGCCATCCCAAAGGCACGGCAGCCTCCACGGGCCCGGGGCCAAACTTACCGTCCTGTCCCGTCTGGCGTCAGCCCTGGCCAGCGCCCGGTGAGAGGCACCAGCCAGCTGTGCCCCTCAGAAACTTGGAGGCCTTTGACACCTCTCCCCCTGGGCCTCCGTGGCCAGATGAGCACATCTCGCCCCATCTTATTGCCTCAGTCGCTTTGGACTGTGTACAGCACTTTGCGTCGTCACTGCCCCATCTGAATCCAAACCACTGTCCTTCTTCCCTGGACCACAACGGCCTCCTAAGTGGTCTTCCCACATCCTCTCTTACGTGCCTCTGGCCCTTTTTCCATGTTGCAGCTGCTTTGCGCACGGATTCTGCTCTTTTTTTTGATGGCTTAGGTGCATTTTATTAGTTTTCTTTCAGAATCCTTCTACAAAAGAGCAAAGTTAAAAAGCAAGTCCCTGGCAAGAGGCTGAGGACCATTCTTCTTTCCAGAGAGCCCTCCCCCTCCCCACGTTCCCCACCTGTGTCACTGCTGTGGTTCACGGCGGGGCAGAGGGCCTGCTACTCAGGACGGTCAGAGAAGCTCTCACACACACAGATGGGAGACGACTGGCCTGGAGAGGGTAGGGCCGGCTTAGGGTCACAGCAGGAGCTGGAGTCTCCAGGGCAGGAGGGCAGGCTGCATGTAGGCTGGAGGCCCGTTAGACACGGAGCTCAGCCAGGCCTCCTCAGGAACCTAGAAAAGGCTGTGAAATTTGCAGTATCAGGTTTCGGAAAACACAGGGTCAGGGTCAGCGGAGCAGCTGGTAGTGGGGAAGGCCAGGCCCAGCTAATTTCCTGTCAGAGTGGCCCAGAGGCCCCAGCCCCTCTCCGGCTGGCCACAGGGGAGGAGATGCCGGGAATGGCTCACATTCCTCTGGCTGGGGCCACGCCGGACCTCAGGGGACCTGTGGGGAGTGAGGAGGTGGACGTGCTGAGGCCGGAGTTGGGGGCCCTCTGCAGGGACCAGGCCTCTGCCGTCCAACCCTTTGGCTGGAGGGGGGCCAGGGGCTGTAGAGCAGAGCAAAAATCCATCACAGCTGCTGGAGCTTTAGGACAAAGGAGCCCAACCTTACATTTCAGATGAGGAAACAGAGGCTCAGACAGGACCAGGTCTCACAGGATCACACAAGCATCCTGGTTCTAAGCCCCAAACTCTGTTTCTTCTGGCCAGGGCTGCATTTCCTGGAAGGCCCAGCTTTGCTGAGCTGTGTGACAGTGGGGGACAAGCGGGCTAGGTCTGTGCCCCTCTTGGAGGGAGGCAGGAACCCTCACTTCCAGCCCGGGATGCGTGCTTCCCAGGTGGTCTAGCTGTGGGGTGGGCAGCCCGTGTGGGGAGGGCGTGCCTGTGAGCTGTGAGTTAGCTGAGGGCCCGTGTGTCCTCCCAGTGGAGGACCCCAGCTCATTCCACGCACAGATGGAACTCTCGTCCTGGTCCAGCCCTAGGAGGCTGAGGCTGTGGAGTCCTGGCCTTGAGTGGCCTCTAAGTGGCCTGGCCAGGCCCAGGGGGAGGCAGAGGTCATGGGTCCCTGGCCCGGTTGAAGTACGATGCCGGGGAGGACGAGCCGGAGATGCAGTCACACAAGCCTGGGTGCAGACCTGGCTCTGTCAGATGCTACCGTGGGACCTTGGGCCAGTCAGTTAACCTTTCTAAACTACTGGCCCCTCAGCTGCAAAGCAGGGAGGGGCTACTCCATTTCTCTCTCTCCATCAAGTGTTACGGTGGCTCTGTGACTTGGGCAGGTCTCCTGCCTGACACTGTGGGACAGAACCCCTCCCAGAGCCCAGAAGGGCTGCCCATGCCCTCGCTCCACGGGTCCCCCTGCTCCCCCCAAGCAGCAAGTGGCCTCCTGGAGAGGCGGGGCCAGGGCATCCGCGCTCCACCTGGCCATCCTTCCCTGTGTCCCGGCTGTTGCCTCTGAGGCTGGGGACATTTTCAGGTGTCCCAGGCAGGCATCCACCCACCAGTCAGGCCCCAGGTCCTACAGATGCCAGCTCAGGCCTGTCTCCGAGGCTTCCACATCTATCCAGCCACGCTGCCTTCTCAAATTTGAACAAGCACAGCAGCCGCGAGCTGCCCTCCCTTCTCACCCTCCCCCGTGTGTTCTTCACTAGGGAGATCTTTTTAAACCGCATCACAACCTGGTTTAACTGCCTTCCCTGCCCTCCTCCGTGCACCTTTGCATCCGTGAACTCAGCATAAATGTCAGTCACTCAGGGAAGTCTTCTGTGATCCTCAGGACTGGACTAGGATCTCCTCCCATCTTTCCACAGGCCCCGTCACAGCTTTGATTACACGAGATACCAAACCTTGCGTGTCTGGATAATGGCTTATTTCACTTGGGGTCCAGCATAGCCAGAACAGGCATCAGCACACAGTGAGCGAGAACGATGGACAAATGCCTGAGAAGATGGACACGCCATCGTTTGGGGTGATGGGCCCATTCGTAGTAGGTTCCGTCCTACAGTCAGAGGTTTGGGGGAATGTGCCCCTTATTAGGGCTGACCATGGCACCTCACATACCAAGGCCCTGGGCAGAGACATAACTTCTGGTCACCTCCCTTTGGTGAGGCTCAAGTGATGGGGTCATGGCAGGGACCCCTAGCCCCACCTGCTAAACTCAGCTGCCCCCAGGAAATTTGGATGTTGACAGAGGCAATGGGTGGGCCCGTGTCCGACAGCGTCTGCATGTATAAGTGCCTACGTCACTGGGGTGTGTACAGGTGCAAGTGTACGTGTGTGAACACGTAGCGCTTGTCTGTTGTCTGTGTGTCAGGACTCTGTTTGCGTGTGTGTGAGTGTCCCCCTCAGGGCCTTGCAGCAGCTCCTTCCCAACCCAGCCCAGACCCTTGAGCCCATACCCCCTGTAACACCTCCACCCTCTGCCTCCCTCCTGCCTCTCCCTGGGCCATCCCCCATGCAGCATCCCTGCCCAGGGCTCCGGTGCCCTACACACACCTCTGTAATTTCGTGTATCACGGCAGTTCATCTGTATGATGCTGTATTATTTTTCTGTTGCTGCCGTAACAAATTACTACAGACTTAGTGGCTTAAAACAGCAGATTTAGTATCTTACAGTTCTGGAGGTCATAAGTCCAAAATGGGTCTCACTGGGCTAAAATGAAGGCGTCAGCAGGACCGTTTTCCTTCGTGGAGTTTCTCCCAGCTTCCAGAGGCTGCCCACATTCCTTCGCTCATGGCCCCTTCCGTCTTCAAAGTCAGCGATGGCTGACTGAGTCTCTCTCTTATCACATCACTCTGACGCTCGCTTCTGCCTCCCTCTTCTGCTTATAAGGACCCTTGTGATGACATCGGGCCCATCCGGGGTAGTCTCTCAAGGTCAGCTGATTAATAGCCTTAATTCCATCTGCAACCTTAATTCTTCTTTGCCACATCAGGTAGCATCCTCACAAGCTCTGGGGATGCGGACACAGACATCTTTGGGGGCGGTGCAGGGACGACATTATTCTGCACATCAGAGATGGTCTGTCCCTTCTTTCACTTGTGAGCTCTTTGGGCCTGTGCTGTGTCTTACACATCTGCAGATGCCTCAGGAGCAGAACAGTGCCCAGCCCACACTAGGTGTTTATTATATATTTGTTGGATAAATCTGATTCAGCCAACAATTTGTGGAGAATCCATTTTGTGTTGGGTAAGTTTACATATATCATCACAGTTTTTGTTCCCATTTTATAGGTGAGGAAATTGAGGCTCAGAGAAGTTAGGAACCACCCAAGGCCAAAGAGTAAGTGACAGAGCAGAAGCTCAGTGGACGTTGACCTCAGGTAGACAAGGCTGACACCTTTGTTCCTTTGAGTCTGGAGCTCCAAGAGAGACAAGCCCCTAGACCTTTGGTGGTGGCCATGAAAATGCACCTCTCAGGTTTCAGACTGGCCCCCGCTGCAGTGTTCTGACACCCGTCAACATGTGCTCTCAGGTGTCCGGACTGCCCTGACTGGCAGTCTTGGCACGAGGTCTCCCCCACTGGCCTTGTTGCTTTCTTAGATCTGAACCGCAGCCTAAGACTCTTCTGCTCCACCTTCTGTCCTCCCTTCTCTCCTTCATAGGGGTCAAACCTACATGAGTCTGATGTCCCTCCTAGCTGCCCCCCACTCTCTGCCCACCTTCCCTCACAGGTGTTACCCCTAGAAATCTCTTGCACATAGAATCCCGTCTTCCTGTCTACTCCTTTAAGTACCAGAACTGACATAAATGGTCTGAGGAAACAGTGTAAGAAGAGGACCTGAGGCTGTCTCACTCTGAGGGGAGGGGAGGAGGATGCCATCCTGGCTGGTGGGTGCCCCAGGTGGTCCCTAGAGCAGCTAGTAGCTCAAATGCTAAATATTTCACTGGTGAGGACTTGGGAAAATTTCCTAGAGGGGAAGAATTCTGTGGCAGGGGTGATAATTCAGGCAATTGAAAAATAAGGGGGGAACAGTGCCTTCTAAAGATCGGCTGGTTACTGCTTGCTTGTCCTGACGCCCCACAGAGGGAGGAAGAAGGACAGTGAGCGGCTAGCAAGCAGCCAGTGGGTGAGTGTGACAGCAGGGAGCCCGGGGGTGTGTGTGTGTGCCTGAAAAGGGGCCCTCACCCCTGGAGTGGGGGGCAGGTACAGCTGAGTGGCAGGTGAAGACAAATAGAGTTGCAGAGCTCCAGATGAGTCCGAGCCCTCAGCCAAGGTAGTTGTGTGAGGACCGGGCCCAGCTGGGGAAATCTGGAACCCCGAGACCTGAGCTGAAGGCATCTGCATGGCACCCCTGAGGTCACTGGTGCTGCATCTTCCCTGACCCTCTGGGCTGGCAGGGGTGACCCACCCATGAGACCTGCCATCTCTGCTGCACTGAAAGATGCCACAGAGGCCTCGCCGCCACAACAGTGCCCTCCCAGGAGTTGCCCCTGCTTCCTTGCCTGTCTGCCAAGGACAATGATTAGGGTTGAATTCCAGAATAATCTGGCTGGGGACCTGCTGGACCTGATAAGGGGGAAAGAGGCTATCTTGTGAAAGAATAGGAACTATTGTGGATACTGGCAGCAGGAGGGGGACGCTCCTGGGATTGGATTTTGAGAGTGCTTGATGAAGGGAGCTGGAGCATAAGACCGGATAAGCAAGATTCCATTGACGTGAGGACACTTTGTTGAGACACAAGATTTAATACCCTAGCTAGGATGCCAGGGGATGCAGCAGACTCTTTTAGAGGTCTGGAAAAAGCAGAGGCCGGCACTCAACGAAACGGAAATACCCAAGTTCCCCTGGCAGATGGTAGAGAAGAAATTTACGACAGCTGAGGAAGATGGGCACCTGGAATGATGTATTATGTAAGGCCAGTAGTGACGGGCAAGGCAGAGGGCAGACAAGGGGGCTTGCCCTACGGAAAGCTGTAGAGATGGTGAACAGAGCATGGTGCTCCTAGGGGCAAGACGGATAGGCAGCCAGTAGGCTCTGCTTCACATCACCGGCCAGGAAAGCAGACGGGAGTGGAGGAGCGGGAGGCAGGGCAGTAGCAAGTCACGGTCCCTTGCTGAGTACCCAGACCTGAGCCAGTTTTCAGACATGGAACCCGTCGACTGAAGAGGTGGCCAAGCCTCTAGGAGGAAGGACCCTGCAAAACTGCAACCAGTATGTATCATGGGGGTGCCTTCAGTTTTTCCCCAGAGGTCTATGGCCATTTGTTTGGGTGACTGTTCACTAGAGAAAGGGGAGCAGGAGACAGAGTTTGAGTTGACATTAACACCTGGAGACTCGAAGCATCATCGCAGGCCCTTTTTCAGAGTGGGGCCTATGGAGGTCAGGTAGCAAGTGGAATCCTGGCTACAGTTCGGCTTGCAGTGGGCTCACTGGGTCCACAACCCACCCGGCAGCCCCTTGTACTCCAGTGTTTAACTAGAATTTCAGGTGCTCTGATAGTAGGGGTAACCCCACATTGGGTGCCTGGCCCAGTGGGTAGGAGCTCTCATAGTAGAGAAGGCCAAGTGGAAACTTCTGAAACTGCCTTCTCACTCCCTCACCCTGCTCAAGGTAGTAAATAAAAAAAAATCCCAGGGGTTATGGCAGAAACGAATGCCACCATTAACCACTTAAAGGACGAATGGGTGGTGGTCCTACCATTTCTCATTTAATTCACCAGTCCGACCTTTGCAGAAATCGACAGATCCGGGAGGAAGACTGCAGACTGTCTCAGGCTTAACCAAGTGATAGCCCTGTTTGCAGCTGCTGTGTCAGATGTGGAATCATTGCTAGAGCAGATTAATAAGGGCTTAGGTATGTGGTTTGCGGTCATTTGGCAAATGTGTTCTTTTTCCACTCCAGTTTGAAAAGAGGATCAGAAACAGCTCACATTCACATGGGATGGACAACAATGTTCATTTACAGTTTTGCCTCAAGGCTACGCTTGTCATAATATAATCCCTTTGTGGTAATATGCCCTTTGTCATAATATAATCCCCAGAGATCAGGGCCACGTGAGTACCACGGTGATCCACTACATCAATGACACCATGGTGATGAGACAGGATGAGTAAGAGGTGCCTCTGTGCTGGAGGCCTGGCGAGACCACATGCAGTTCAGAGTGTGGCATATAAACCTATGAAGACTCAAGGACCTGCCACTTCACTTCGTGAAGTTTGTAAGGGGTTCAGTGGCCAGGGGTACGCCAGGATATCCCCTCCCAAGTAAAAGAAATTGCTACATCTTGTCTCTTTCACAATGGTGAAGACAGCACGGTGCCTGGTACCCCTGTTTGGGGTTTGAGACAGCATATTACTCTTGGTGACATGGAAGGCTGCTGGCTGTAGGTGGATCCCATAAAAGGAACAGGCACTGCAGAAGGTCCAGGCTGCAGTGCAAGCAGTCCTGCCTCTTGGGTCATATACTTTGGCAGACTCTCTGGTGTTGGAAGTGTCAGCTGTGGGAAAGGGAAAAGATGTAGTATGAAGCTTGTGGGAAGTCCCAGTGGGAGAATCACAGGGCAGGCCCCTGGGATTCTACAGCAAGGCTACGCGATTGGCAACAGAGGATCACACACCTTTTGAGAAACAGTTTCTGGCACGTTACTAGGCTCTGGTTCCTAAGCTCTGGAACATTTGACCAGGGCACACCATATGGGGCATCTGAAACTGCCCATTCTGAGTTGGGGTCTGTTGGACGCATCAATTCCGAGTCAGATGGGCCTGGCAGTAGACTATTCATAAGATGGAATTGCTCCCTCTGGGGTTGAGCCTGAGTGGGGCCAGAGGGCACCAGTAAACCGCATGAGGACATAGCCAGTGCCTGTCCCCTGGCTGGTACCTATGGCCACATGGAGGGTCCTGCACAACCAGCTGAAAGAGGAGGAAAAAGCCTGAGCCTGGTTTATGGATGGGTTGATGTGGTACATGGGTACAAGCTGAAGATGGACAGTGGCTGCATGACAGAGGTGTAAAGGGAAATGGAAAATATTCCCACTGGGTAGAGCTGTGAGCAGAGGACTTGGTCATGTACTTTGTGTACAAAACATGGCCCAAGGTAGTGAGAAGACACACACACTCTTGGGCAATGGCCAGATGGCCTGTTTGGTCAGGGGCCTGGAAGGAAAAGGATGGGAAGACTGGGGACAAGGAGATGTGGGGTAGAGACAAGCGGATGGACATACAGCAGAAAATATGAAGATTTTAGCGCCACGTGTTAATGCCCATTAGAAAGCACCAAACACATTAAGGCAGAGAATTTAAGCAAGTAAACAAAATGACCTGGATGGTTGATGCTAGCTGGTCCTTATCATTGGCCACATAGAACCAGCACGATGAGCATAAGTGGAGTGGCCACAATGGCAGAGGCAGAAGCCATGCAAAGGCTAACGTGGGCCCCAAAGCACAGACTCCCACATACCAAGGCCATTCTAGGCACTGCCGCCCCTCAGTGTCCAGCCCGCCAGCAGCAGAGACCTATGCTGAGCCCTCACGTGGCACCATTCCCGCCTGGGGCAAGTCCGCTACATCAGGCCCTTTCCATCCTGGAAGGGCCACTGGTTCATCTTCACAGGGATAGAGAACTCTTCTGGGTTTTCCTTTCCTGACCACAGAGCCTCAGTTAGCACCACTGCCCAGGGACTTACAGAAGGCCGGGTCCAAAGGTGTGGAATTCCACTCAGCTTAGCATTTGGCCAGGGACACAGCAAAGGTCCTCTTGCACTATAGTTCATGGCTGCCACCAGGGCGCTTAGAACTCCTATGTCCAGGAACCAGCAGGGATCCTTGACCCTGATCAGCAGAAGGCAGGGCTGCTTCTACACCATGTGGGCAGGAAGGAAGGTGTGTGCTGGGTGATCTTCTAGCTGCCTCCAAGTAATCCCCACTGTAACTGAGAAAGGACCTGTGCAGCAGCCCTGACCTGAGACAGGTCTAATTACCAAGTATTCAGGTCCTTCCTCCCCCATCAAAGGTTTTGGTCACATCACCAGGCAAGCTGAGGTTGTTGAGAGTGAGGGGAATTCAAAATGGAGAGTTGGGGAGGGAGAGCGTGAGATGAACTCCATGACAGGGTAGTTAGCCCTCCGACTCCCCTCTTTCTCTCCTGAGTCTCCCTTAGGAAGAGAGGCCCAAGGGAAACAGGGAGGAACTGCTCTCTGAACCTGGCCACAAGGGGTGGACTGCAACCGCCGTGAGACTTCCCCCGGGTCTCTGACTGCAGGGACTGTGCGTGACTGTCTGCCCCAGCTGTGCTTTCTGGAATCTACTACTGTGTTTGCTTCCCTGGCTGCTGCCTGCTGATGACTAAGCGGGGCAGGGCTCCCAGGCAGGCCCGCCCTTGGGAGGTGTGGGGTTCCTCTGACGATTCCTGAGGACTTCTCACCTGTCTCGCCAGGCTTCCTTGGAACTGCTCCACAGTCTAAGTCTCCCACCCAACTTTTCCTCCTCCCTCCCTTCCCTTTGTCTTTCACAAGGTCACACCTGCACCCAGGTCTCCTGGCCCTCCCAGCCTCCCCTGCTTTCCTTCCCGTTCTGGGCCTGCTTCTCAGAGGACTGGGGCTAACACACCTGCCTCCCTAAGCAGGGTTCTGGACCAGCAGCCTCAGCGTCACCTGGGAGCTTATTAGACATACGGAATGTCAAGCCCCTTCTCAAACCTACTGAATCAGAATCTTTATTTTAACAAGGTGATTCATACACGCACTATAATTTAAGAAGCGTTGATTTATAGATGATTTGGTCTTGTTCAGCAAATCCTTCAAATCTCAGTTTGGAATCTCAGTCATTGCAAAGGTGAACCGTTGGAATCACAAAATCACAGATCTGGGTCCTTCATTTTATAGGTCAAAGCCTGCAGAGCTGAGGCGAAGGTTCAGTGTCATATAGTGAATTAGAACAGAGCCAGCACCCGGGTATCTCGCCTCCCAGCTCTTTCTACTTTGGCTCTGCTGTGAGCAGGCCACTTGCTCTAAATCTGCATTGCCTAGCATGGTAGCACTAGAATGTGGCTAGTTGTGGTATAATAAAAAACAAATTTTTTTTGGGGGGGGGGGTCTTTGTCCTGGGTTTGCGGTACAGAGTTGCTAAAACATTTAGAATTTCCTGAGTGAAAGGAGTGCCTTTGTTATTCATAATGAGTCCCTTTGACCACACGTGTGTTTATGTGAATGCAGTGACTCAGGCTGGCGCCCCTAGATAGCTTCAGGATGAGGACTGGTTACCAGAAGGAGAAACGTGTGAATAGAATGGGAAGCTACAGCCTCTAGGGGGGCTGGAGAGTGGGTTATGGAAACATCCTGAACAAGATCCAGAGAGCTTCCCAGTTGGCGACCACATGGAAGTGCGGGGAGGGCGGCACGCCCACGCTCAGAGAGGGCATGGAGGCACCATGCCACTCACTGCTCCCGAGCCTGGCCCCACACATCTCTTCCACGCAGCTGCTGTTGTTTCCTTTACGCCAAACCAGTAAGCATAAGCAAAGTATTTTCCTGAGTTCTGTGCATTCTTCGTGGCCCCTGGGACTTGCAACTGGCCTCTGAAGGGGGGCAGTCTTATGGGACCAAGCCTTTAACTGTGGGGTCTGTGCTGACTCTGGGTAGGATGTATCAGAACTGGGTGCGCTGCTGGACACCCAGCTGGTATGGGAGAACTGGAGAATGGAGTGGGAAAATGACACGCATTTCATAAGAGAAGTGGTGTCGGAAAAAAGATAACACAGTGGTCCAAACTGAAATGTGCTGTAAGTGCAAAATACACACTGGATTTTGAGGACTCAGTATGAACGAAGACTATAAAATATTTCATTAATAATTTTTTATATTGATTACATGTTGAAATAGTGTTTTTGATAGATTATCGTAAATATATTATTGAAAATAAGATAAAATGTTATAAAATTAACTTCATCTATTTCTTTTTTTAAACAGTTTTACTTATTTATTTATTTGGTTGCACCGGGTCTTAGTTGCGGCAGGCAGGCCCCTTAGTTGCAGCAGGCAGGCTCCTTAGTTGCGGCATGTGGGCTCCTTAGTTGTGGCATGGGAACTCTTAGTCGTGGAATGTGGGACCTAGTTCCCTGACCAGGGATGGAACCCGGGCCCCCTTCATTGGGAGTACAGAGTCTTATTCACTGCGCCACCAGGAAAGTCCCTCTATTTCTTTTTACTTTTTAAAAAAGATACACAAGTGGCTTGCATTATGTGTCTATTTGGCAGTGCTGCTCCAAGCCCTATCTCTTCATCAGCACTGCTTTATTTTTGGCTTATTTCATAGCTCTGGTTGCTGGTTGCCGTAGCTGAGGGCATTTCCTGGTTATCAGCCTAAAATCTTGATATTATTCAGAAGTTCTTTATGAGATAATGGGGTTACTTAACTCTTAAAAGAACGCCTAGTGAAATATCTATAAATGTCGATTTTCACTGAGAAGCAAACCAGCCGTACCATTAACAGTTAACGCTCTGGCTCTGGAGTGAGGCCACTGGGCGGAGGGTTTGGGAGGTAAGAATAAAGAACCTGGGCTGAAGGTGTTGGGGAGTGGGGCTTGCGCTCATGTGCTCCCTCGGGTCTGCATCTTTCATGAAGGGCGTTCTGACACTTGTGCTCAACTCCCAGTCCCAGTTGCTTCCCTCCTTACTGAATGTCAGGGACACAGTAGGAGAGAATGGCAGGTCCCAGGGCCAGCCATTCAGAAGAGAGGCCTGGGGCTAATGAAGGCCTGAGGGCCCTGGCCTGGGTCATATGAGCCCTCTAGACTGAGGAAATCTGAAGGCTTAAGAGGGGGATGCCACTGCCTCACCCTGGGGGTCCCCCTCAGGGAGGGCTCCTGGATGTCAAGACTTAGAGGTTCAGCCCTGAGGAGAACCTGCATTCTGATGGCTCCATTCGAGATGTAGTTAGAGTCCCCAAGGTAAACTCCAAGGGCTTATCTAGAGGAACTGTTATCCAGAACTGAAAGCACTGATCCTTCATCTGTGCTGTTTAACTATTTCCTGAAGCAGAAAAACCTCCTTCCAAACTAGAGTTAAATTTCTCCTGCCTAAAGTTCTCACAAATTGCCATGTGCCACAGGTGGTGAGACTGCGACCAGGAAGAGGTAAAGCACTTAACCGACTTCACACAGCTCACTGGAGGCTCAGGGTGGGAGTGGTGGCCTCAGGTCTCTTACCTAAACTCTGCAGCAATGCGTCCAGAACACAGAAGCTCAGGCCAGCCTGTCCAGTGTCTCTGGTTACTTCCTGAGCAAAGGGCAGTGATGACATTAAGAGAACCAAGGCAAGAAATGGGTTATGCTGCGTTTTACCCTTGAACTTTTAGCCCCACGTATGAATCACAAATGTTGCCTTCTGAGTGCTAAGCAATGCACAGTGAACTTTATTTCAGTAAATGAGGGATGGTTCTTCTTAAGAAATAAATTTAATTCAAGGTGGTTAGTGAATGCAAGGCATGTAGCGCCTTCATGAAAGTTACAAGAATCCAGTTACAAAAGAAGCACTGTGTAAAGTCTCAAATAGCTGAGGGTACAACGGGCTCCATATTTTACAGAGTACAAAAAATTATTTCATATACAAAGAAAAATACAAATAATGTGCAAAAACCATTTTCACAGGTGGCAATTTATAAAATGAAAATGATAGAAAAATCCTTCATTCTTATCATCCCCCAATTTCTTATATATTAACACAATTCTGTTTTCTAGTGTGTAGGTAATTTTAAATTTGAAAATCTGATTTATTTTTAATCTACAAAGCGGCTTTTTAAAAAGGGAACCGTTTCACTACTGAAATTTTATGAATGAATCAGTTAATTTTATATTAAATTATAAGCAGACTATCTGAAAAACAAGGATATAAGAACTCATATATACATATTTTTGAAATATTAGTTTGGTATTTAACATATTAACATTTCAAAACAAATGTAATGATCTAGCTACCTACGACTCCAGCCAACCGCAGCGGCCGTTGCAGAAAAGCTGTTTCTGTGTGCCATGAGAAACAGTATTCCTGGTGTCTTAAGCTGAACAAACACAGGCTATCAGGAGTAAAGAAAACCTAAAGACCAAACAAGTCCCTACTGTCCATGTGCAGAGGTGCCGTTTGGGTATCCAGTCACGCCACAGTGCGACCTCGGTTTACACAGCCCTTGTCATGGGGGTCGTGTGGTCATAAACAGCTGGCTTCTGTCTCTCAAACATCTCCACTTTATTAGTTCAGTGCAAGTGTCTGTTTTGTGAGTTAGTGCATTCAGCTTTTTGCATGTTATTTTGTGTAAGAAGCCATCAGGGAGCAGAAGAATACATGGGAACACAAAGTCCTGCATCCTCAGGGCACCTTTGGCCTAGAAAATTCAGTGTTTTGGAAGCAGTATTTTCCCGCATTGGCCTGGTGATTACTGCATCATTCTCTGGACAATCTTTTTCCATCAGGATAATCTTGTGTGCCCCCCTTTGCCTGCCACTGAGCACTGATGGTCTTGCTGTGAACCCCAATGGTCGAGCAGGTATCACGGAAGCACCTTTGACAGCACCAGAGAATTGAGCATCTCTAAGGTCAGGTAGTAAGAATAGGAGCCTTTGATGGGAAACCTAGTCTATGCAGAATGGAAGATAGTCTTGGAGGATTTTGATTTTTGCTTGTCAGAAAGCTCTCCAAGGATATTAGGACCTTGGAGAACAAAAAGGATCTATGTATCTTTCATGAAGAAGGACCCAGGTAGGTGGTAGCCACTTTGCCTAGGGGATGGATGACGGTCGGCTCAGGAAGCATTCTTCTGATCCCTAACCATGAAGACCCTGTTAGAACAATCTAGTGCAAGATACAGGGAGGGCCTAGGGCTCTTGACCAGACCTGTGTAACACACCCACTCAGGCTAAGCAGGCTTAGCAACTGCTGAAAGAGGGGAATGGGTTAAGTCTGGGGAGGAGAACCTCAGGCCCTAGGATCGCTCATCAGAGCCAGCAGGAAGCTGTCAGCTCCTCAAGGACTCACACACTTTTTCCCTATCTGGCAGCACAAGCCCCTCCTCCCTCTTCTGTTTGGGTTGACCATGGGCATCAGGCGTCAGATATACAGCTCTGGATCCTGTCCATCCACTGCTGGGCACTCTGTCCATCCTGGGCACAGAAGTTATACACACGTTTGCTGGTCTTGAGCTATAAAATCAAATGAAGAGAACCAGAGATGAAGGGCAGGGCTAGTCTATGGCTTGGGGCAAGTGTGCAAATAAATCCCTGTGACCTTCCCTTTCCGTTCTGCCCCAGAACCTCTGTTATTTTCTCTGTCTCCCACTACCATACTGTCATTGCCTTTAGAGTCATTATACTTTCCTGGCCCCCAAAGTCAAGGGGGATGTCAACAGAAGGGCCTGGCAGAGAAGAGAGACACACTAGGAAAGCCTGACTTTGCATCTTCCCGGGGCCTTCCTTGACTGAGGAAGAGGGTCAGGAATGGCTGGAGTCTCTGGCTCCGCCCACACACTGCACCAGTGCAGCACAGGCGCCAGGAAGGCCGAGCTTCATCCACACCACGATCGGGTTGGCTTTCATGTCCCCTTTCCATCCCCTTCTCTAAGTCTTCAGTTGGGGCCACACTGGCAGCCCAGAGTCAGGGAAATGGCTTCATAGCCTGAGCAGGGCCCTAGAGTATGACCTGTGTTCCATATGAAGTCCTGCTTGGCTCTGGGGATTAGATAAGTCCCCTATCATGTGGCCCATAAGATGCCCCAAGGCCCACCTAAGGACTGCTGAAGATGTTAGGGCAGACAGTCATCATGTGTGACTAAGGATGTTTTTTTGTGGATGATCAAGCATGAAGATCAATGGATACAAAGGGAAGTAATATCTGTTCTCGACAGTAGGTTGAGTGAATAACTAACTATTTAACAAGGCGTTCATCTGCTTCCACGTGTAGCTGGATCCCTTTTAAAGGAGTCTTTTGTGCAAAGCGATGTGCAGCCTTTCTGAGACATGTGGACAGCAGGGAGAGGTCAGGTTTGGGGATGAAGAGTGCTGGGTTCAAGCTCTGTAGCAATTCCCACAGCCGGGTTGGGTCTGTGACCCATGTGCAGTTACCACCAATTGCTCTGAGGCCCCATGATTCTTGGAGGTGGATGGATTGTAAGGGATCATGTGCAAACAGAGCCAGGAAAAGGCAAGATCGACTTACATCAAAGAAAGCCTTGTCACTCGTGTGCTTTGGGGCTCCCATGCTGGGGCCAGCAGGGATGACCATTTCTACCTCAGCCAGGTCAATGTGGCCTTTACAGCTTGTGTCCTCACCCGAGTCATAGTATCGCAGCTGGAACCAAAAAGATACATGGGATATAAGAGACACAGAAAGGGAAAACAGCATGGCTTTTCAAAATGTATTTGAATACTTTCCCACATCTTGCTAAACTATGCCTGGAAGAATAGACAAGAAGTTAAAAACGCTGGTTGCTTCTAGGAAGAGGAATTAGACAGCTGGGAGAAAGGCGGAAAAAGACATATTTTTTGAAATTTTAACAAATAAGTGTATTACACATAGAAAAAGTCAACTAACAACTGTAAAAATATATATATATGTAACATATAAAAAAGGGTTAATGTTTAGAATATATACCGAATTCCTAGAATTGAGAAGAAAAAGATAAACAACCTAATAGAAAAATGGTCAAAGGATTTCAACAGGCAAGTCACAGAAGAAATGTGAGTGACCTATAAACATCTGAGAAGATGAACAACCTAACTGACCAAAGAAAAGTAAATGAAATCAATGAGATTTCACTTTTCACTTAGATTAAGAAATATTAAAATGGCTGACAATATTCAGGTTGAATGGAAGGCACTAGGTATTCTCAAACAGTTAGTGGGGATATAATTAGTCAGAAGCCTTTTAGAGGACAATTTGGCAATATGAACTAAAATTTAAAATGTTTATACCTATTGATACACCTTTCCCACCTCTAGAAATTTATCCTACAGAAACACTCCCACAAGCATGCAAAGACACACCTATAAAGAGGTTTCCTTCAGCAGTGCCTTTATTAGCTAACAATTGAAAAGATATCTGTCAATATGGTGTTGGTTAATTAAATGATGGTACATGAATAATATGGAATTCTATACAACATTTCAAAAATGTTAAGATCTATTATGAACTGGTAGGAAAATATGTCCAAGCTATCTTTATTTATTTATTTATTTATTTATGTGGTATGTGGGCCTCTCACTGCCGTGGCCTCTCCCGTCGCAGAGCACAGGCTCCGGACGTGCAGTCTCAGCGGCCATGGCTCACAGGCCCAGCCGCTCCGCGGCATGAGGGATCCTCCCGAACTGGGGCACGAACCCGCGTCCCCTGCATCGGCAGGCGGACTCCCAACCACTGCGCCACCAGGGAAGCCCCAAGCTATCTTATATTTAAAAAGCAAGTTTCCAAATAGCATGTAGATATAAAGTAACTTTTGAAAAACAATAAATAGCTCAACATTTGATTGAGTGGTTACTGTGTGTAAGGACTGGACATCACCCTAACTAAATTAGTCTGGACTTCACTCTCTATAATCTACACGGCAGGAATGTGTTTGGCGCTTCCGTCTCTGGTTCTGGCCTCAGACTTTTCTCTGCCTCTCCATTCAGGCATAGTATGAGTAGGACTAAACAGAAAAACCATATACCTTTCGTGTTAAAGAAATCTAAAAGACTGGCAAGAATGCAAATATAATTTGATGTAATTGTAAATTATAGAAAAATTATGACATTCTCCTGTTATATTTAGTGATTTAATGAAACTTTTCTACACAGTGTAGGCTCTATGGTTTCAGAGACAATGTTGTTTAAAGTCCAGCCCCCTAAAAAGGGCTTCCATTGCATATCTGTAAAAACTTCTCTGTATTCTTCCACAAAGATTCTGTGTAACCTTTATGAAACTCCTTGAGCAGAGGGAAAGGGGGTCCCCATGCAAAGTATTCATCTGTCAGGAGTCCTCTAGGTGCAGGTCCAACAAGAGCACTGTACTGGCATAACAGTCCGTACCTTTCTGAACAGACTCCATGTTGGACATAAATGCATTGAGAAGCTGCTCAAGGCTGATTGGTCAGGTCCAAGGTAGAGTGAGGTCTGTGGTCAGAACGTAGGAGGCCATGCGACTCTCACTAGTGAAGGGTGCAGAAGGGCTGGGTTCCACCCCAACCAAGATCACTGGAGCAAAGATTCTGACACTCAGGATTGTGCGGGGTGCTACAGCCACAGCAAAGAACCTAGCAGTGGGGAAAAGGCTTCCCAGCGTGGTCTGGGAGGTCCAGTCTAGTGGTTGCCCACTGTGGATTTCAGGCTTGGGTGGGCACATCCCCTTCTGCCTATTTCAGGGCTCCCTCCATCCTCTGTTGCTGTCACCTTTGAGGGATAATGATGCCTTCTTTAGTACCAAGTACAGTGATGGGCACAGATAAAGTGTTCAATAAATGTCTGTTGAATAAATGAACACCCTCGATTTTGAATGGATGTGTTATGCTGCAAAGATGAAGGTAATCTGTATTCTGGGGAGTATTCATAGGCATGGGTTCTGTATGTGCCTGTGGTATGCAACAAGCTGAAAACCTCAGGTGCTCTCGTGGCCTGGGTTTTAATAGCAGGCAGCAGGAGATAACACGAGCATTAAAAAGCAGAGTTCTATTGCTCTTCATGCTCTGGGCTCAGCAGTCACTGGCTCTGCCTGCACACACCTGCGCTCTCTCAGAAGGCTGTGCACTCAGTCTCAGGACTACTGCTCCTCACTGGGTCCATGGAGGAGCCTCAGGCAGCATATGAGAGGCCTTAGGAAAGCATTCTGTACATGAAGGCTGCACCTTTCTGCTGAGAGTCACACAACAGCCGGGGACTGAGCCTAGCCTAGGGAGAAGTGATTTCTATAGGCTGTGATGGTATTTATTACCTGATGTTTTGTTACATCCAAAACGAACCAGCGGGGCTTCCAACCTTTCAGCAGAGCCCCTCTTTTGTAGAGCGTTCCCTCAAAGGACCTAGAAATAATGATGACATAGCAGTTAATTTGATTTTTCATTTAAAAAGTGCTGTAAAGGGGATATCTGTTGTTTTTGTTGGTCAAGCCTCTATTTCCCCCAGATGATCCAAAAAAGATCCATCAGAGCTCCCCCTAGAATTTTTCTATTAGACCTTTGGGGAAAGGCTGCCTCTTTCTGCTGGGATGACCAAACTTGTGAGGTTTGGAGCTCTCAGCAGCCATTTTTTATACCATGTTGGGGTAGATGCAGCCCATAGGAGAAAGCAGAGCTGGCAAACAACAGAAGCCTGAAGATGCTGTGTAAGAAACTGGCACATCCTTGGCCTTCCCAATTTATGTGAGTAAATTCCTCTCTGCTTGAGCTAGCATGCGCTGGATTGCTGAAGTTTGCCCCTGAAAAAGTGCTCACTAACAGATATTCCCTCAAGAGAGCTGGCAGACATGAGACAATAGCAATCAGGACCCGCCACAAATAACTACAACCTCTTGGCATTATTTTAGTTGTAATTTTGATTTTTCCTCTTCCAAGAACCATCTAACGCATTTAAAACAGAGACAAAGGATTAAAGCGGATCCATTTTAAGTCTGCAGAAGGCAGCACGGCACAGGCCTAGCTTATTAAAGGGCCTGTGGTGTGGCCGAGGGCAGGGTGGGGAGAGCCTTTTCAGTACACCAGGAGGGCTAAGCAACGTCAACCTGTTTTCATCATTCTTGGACGTGTACTGGCTGTACAGCGTGGCTGCTCTCCGGTCCACTCCGTTGGATGGGGAGATGCTGGCGTTCTGTTCCTCCCCCATGCTGCTGTCTGGGAGATGCAGCAGAGACCTCTTCTGATAGGAAGGGAGGTTGGTAGACACAATTCCTGGGGAGCCCAAAGGGTGTCTCTGGGGCTGAAAAAGACAGAACAGGAGCTAGGAAAGCTTTCCAAAGACTTTAAGCAACTGATCCGATAATTTCACTTCTAAAAATTTACCTCAAGGAAAAAACTGGACCATATATATGTATATGTAAAATATATATAAAAAGATGTTTATCCTGGAGTTTTTTAGGAAACTAGCAGAAAACTAGAAACCACCTAATGTCTATCATTATGCGACTGCTTAAAAAAAAAAGGTATTTCCATACAATGGACTTCTAGACAGCCATTAAAAATGATGCTGATTTACATAACAGTGACAAACTGAAGGCCATGTATGCCACATATTAAGTAAAAAAAAAATGCAGGTTTTTAAAACTGCATGTGTAGTAAATCCCTTTTATATGTGTGTTTAGAATTATAAAACAAGTTTGATGGCATAATGGTTTATTTCTAGGTTATAAATTTTGGGTGATTTCTGTCTATTTCATAACTTTCTGTATATTGTCTTATTTAAAGGAATACACATACCTCACTTTCATAATCAGAAAAAAAATTAAGAAACTATTTTATTCTTCTGAGGAAAAAAAGCAGTAAGACACCACCTACCTGTGGCCTGTCTGATAACAGCTCCTGAGTTGCCTTCTGAAGGCAGGAGAAGGCACCCCAAGGACCCCTTACTACCACATTGGAGGCTTCCTTCTACACTCCCTTCTCCTTGACTCTTCTGTGACATCTGACCCTGCCGACCTCTCCTTTCCTGAAGTGCTCTTCAGGACACTCATCTGTCCTCACTTCCCTTCTGTTGCACTTGGAGTCAATCTGATGTGGGTTTGACTGGTGGCCGCCCCACATATCAGCTGTGCGATCTGAGCCTGTCCCAGCATGCCCGAGCTGAGACACCACTCCCTCACTGTGGGTTAACAGAATGCAAAGTGTGGGTGGTGCTCAGCACAGCCCTTCCACATACTACAGGTGAAGGGGCTGTGAGAAGCAGGAAACAAGAGTATTTGGTTTAAAAATATTTTTACGATAAATGTTTCTTAATTCAGAAACAAAAAGGGGGTGTGAACAACAGAAAGCAGCGTATTTTGCTCATTTAAAACATTTCGTTTTCTCTGATTATTTCTCTGGCGCAGATAAGGTCTTGGCATTCTCCTCCTCCCTCATGTGGTAGAAGATCAGCTGAAACCACAGAGGCACTAAGATAGAAAAGAACCCAGTAATTTCCCCTGGATACAGGGCCCTGGAACATAAGTATTATGTCACTGTGGTAAAGTGAGGCACTCGAGAAGTACCCAGTCATCTGGAGCTTTCTGCCCTGGACCCTCAGGGCATGACCCTCCCTTTGGCCATAAACCTCCTGAATTACCTGTGGCAGAGGCCCCACCTGACCTAGCGCCCTCCAGAAGCTCAGAAGTAGCTCTTCAAAGGGCTTTGCCAACTCACACGGTCTGCTCTGGGCTCTTCTTTAAGCTCCACAGTTACCCGTTCCCATAGCTGCTGCCACTTCTCAGCTGTTTGGTTCAATTTATGCTCCAGTCTTTCAACTTCCTGCAAAGTAATTAAAAGGAGTTTTCTGACAGATAAGTATTTCATAGAAATCAGGATGTTCCCCAGAGCCACACCCCCTCTGTACTAGATGAACAGCATGGCCAGAGGGCAGTGAAAAACCATGGTAAGCATGGGGCCTCAGAAGCCTCCCAAGCCAGGAATAGAGGTGGGAGCTCTAGCTGGTGTGATGCATTGTGGCAAGGATGATTTATTAGGATCTGTAACCGGGCCTTTTTGTACAGATGGCTTAAATAGAGAGATGAAATAAATATCCCCAACACCTTCACCCTTGGCCAGTCCATAGGGCATCTGATGGCCACAGCAAAAGGTCAAGCACTGGGCCGGTGTCCAAACTGTAATAGCTGAGGTATATGAGAAGTCTGTCCTTGACAGAGGAACCCCTCAACTCTGATGATTCAAACCAGATGTAGAAAGAATGAACCAAGAAATGCCCAAGGAATGGAGTTTCCTTCAGACAGGGAAGCTGGAGAGCAGAGCGGCAGCCTCTGTGACGGTGTTTTCACTGAAGCACGCTCGTCCTGGTCAGGAAACTGGATGGAGAAGACTCTTCAGGAACTGTTTGGCCCGTATCTGGGCTCAAACCCTTTCCTCAGGGCTGCTGTTCTCATCAGGGTAGCTACTGCCAGGGTGGCTTCACTCCAGAATATTCCTTGTAGAAGATGGTTGGCAGTGCTCCCATCAGGCCATCAGCTACCCACACTTCTGACCAGAGGAAGTAAGGCACCCACAAAAGCCATAACCCAGGCCTGACTCAGGCTGCTTGGCCAGCTGAAACAGCTGCGAAGCTGCAAATGGCTCCATTTGCTCGAATGCTTCCTTCTAACGCTGAAAAGCTCATTTTTACTGAGACTCTTTGCCAGTACCTGAGCCTGGTTCCCCACTGATCCATGGGAGCAAATCTGGTGTCCTTATACTCCTGTAGTGCTAGCTATAGTGCTAACCCAAAGTAAGGAGAGCTATGTCCAGGAGCTGGTGAACCAGTCTTAACTAAGCTCAGTTCCTGAGGCCTCATGTGCCTCCAGGTCCCCTGGTGCCCCAAGAGTGTGTCTACACACAGCTGACTTACACTGACAAGGCTGGTGAGGGCATCGGGCTGAGCACAGCTGACATCATCGTAGCACGGCCACACTGTTCTCCTCTGGCTCTGGGGCCCAGCTCCTCTGGTCAGTTCAGAGTCTTCAGAGGGGAACTGCTTAGGGGTCAGCATTGTCCAGTCATATGAAGGCCCCGTGGAAAGGGTCTCCTCTACATAGTAATCCCACTTCTTGAGGCTGGAAACGTTTACATTGGGCTTCAGGGCCTGTATAAAGAAAATTCTGAAATATAGTTTCATCTTGACCCCAAAGTGCCCCAAGCTTACTGGCAGGCCAGCCCCTAACATTGCAGGGTCCAGGGAAAAAGTATGAATAGAGGTTCAAATACCATATATCTATATATTTAAACATTATACATCAACATAACTATTAGATAAAATATGTTCTATGCTCCTACCTTGACAAATATAACTTCCTAATGACCTAGAAGGCCAGTCTCCAATTGAGAATTCTTGGACTTCTGGGACTTCTACACCAGGAAGTGGTGGCACTGGGAAAGCTGGTCCCAGCTCCCAGTTCTTGGCCTAAAGCCCTGCTCCTCTTGACCCAGCTCTGTCCTATATTCTGAGGGTCTCTCATGAACATGTGTATATGCCCCAGCCCATGCAGCTAAACTCTTGTCTACTCCCTGTCCAAACAACTACTCCTTAGCTGCCCTTTTAGCTTAGGGATACATTCACTAGCTTGGGGAACAGGCTTGGGGAAGTGGTCTGGTGAGTAACTTGAATTTGGGCAAGGAATCTTGAAGTGCCAGAGCATGGTCTAGAGGAAGGAGAGGCATCCAAGCATGTACCCTTGGTTTCTCATACACCTCACCTCATGAGAAAGGCCAGGGTGAGGTCCTATTGCATCGGGCCCAGGGCCAGGCCTTCCTTGCTCCTGAGTCAGGTGGTCTACTCCACTGCAGAGCCTATTTCATGCAGACATGCATGGCAGAGGATGGCTGTCCCTGAGAGGTCATCCTTCTTGGGCTGGGCTCCAAACATCCCTGCTTCTCACAGGGGTTCTTCCATGGCTTTGGTACAAATGGACTTAGGGAAATCTTTTCTGCTTACACGGCCTGCTAAGGTTTCAAGTTTTGTTTGTTCTTTCTTCCCAGGGAAAGTTGACTTGCTCTGACTTTCTTGAAGTTAACCTTTCTATGGTTGGGGGGCCAGCTCCTAATTTTTGTGGTCAAGAATTTGGTATCCATCTCCATTCCATCATAACCTAAACCCATAGTGTATCAACTTTTAAATAGCTTCTGGTATGAAACCTAGTCGAATGTTTATAAAACGCTTAAACAGCTTATATATGCTCAAAAAGTAAGGAAAACTTTAACACAAAATATTCCAAAAATGAAACATAAATGCTTTCTTTCTGTACCTCTGTTTCCACTGGTGAATATAAATAATTAAAGAAAATGGGACTCCTCTTGTGCATTCTATCGATACACTCCCAAATACAAATTCCTCTTTTGGCACGCTTGTCTCCTTTATCATCAAATAAAGTTCCTGTAAATCCCCCCGCCAAAAAAAAAAAAAAAAAAAAAAATCAGCAAAACAGAAGTCAGATAAATCAACAGTTTGCCTAAAAATACGATGCATGATGAAAAATGGAATATTTCACACGGCTCTAGAAACAGCAGCGCACGTGCAGAAGCCTTAGAAAATGACTGCAAAGCTAAAGATAGGAATGGACTTCATAGCTATATGGAAACAAATCCAAATGGAAGGAAAACCTGGGATAAAGTTTTCCCAAGCATTTAGCAGGACAGCATGACTCCCTTCCAATCGACATCCCGCGTCTATATCTAGATTCATAGAGGTCCATGCCAGGAGACATTCTATACATTTTTCAAGAGAAAATGGAAGGAAAATGATTTGATGAAACTCAGTTAAAAACATAATTTTATGTTTCTTTTTAAAGTTGTTGGCTGTTTATTATGAAGCTATTTAAAGTGTTTTCTTTGGTAGTTTATATATACCACAAATCATGGTCATGGAGACTTTGGATGTCAGAAGGATGTGGTCCGTATCCTTGGATGACTTAAACACAAAAGCTGAATTTGCGGGGGTGGGGAGGGGCACTTCAGGTACTATATTTGTACCTTTCAAACAGTCAATCTGTTACTCACATGAGCCCACTTTATTTTTAATAGAGAGGAAGATGTGTTAGGGTGAGGCAGGAGGTATTTCTTTAAAAGGCCAGGAAGGGTGCCTCTCGTAGCAGTGCTGTCTTGCTTTGAATGAAAAGATTCAGTCAAAAGTCAACAAGCATTTTATTTATCATAAAAGAGGGTCTCAGGCCCAAGGCTGCACAAAATCCTATAGTATGAGGGGCCCCCAGGACTAATTAATGTTTCTTCTCTACCTTTCAACTGTAGAGTGCAGAAGAGTAGTTCTCAACCCTGGCCACTCATTAAGAAAAAAAGGGCTTAAAAAAATCCCAGTGCCTAGGTCTCACCTCAGATCCATTAAATCAGAATCTCTGAGGATGGGCCCCAGACATCAGTCATTTAAAAAAGTTCTCCAAGTGACTCTAATGTCCACCGTAACCAGCTCTACTTAATGTCTTCCCAACACACGGGAGCTTAAAGAATTAAGGTTTCTGATTATGATGTGTGGGATGACAATTTTATGAGTCAGCAGAGGTCTGGGAGTACAAACAGGAAAGGAGATGGTCTCATCAGTGCTGTTTCCTTTACCAAATGTATGAAACAGCATGCTAGATAATTTTAATAGCATGCGCTGAAAAGCAGTATTTCTTTGCTTTCATATTTTAAACTGAGAACATTAGTAAATATTTTCAGCCATTAAGAGAGTCTTCTTTATGAATATCCAGGTATATATAATATACTGAAAATAGTCAATATAATATACTGATTTTCTTTATTTACTTGTCTTCCTAACAAAAATACTCATGTGTATCCCCCTTCCCCCCCCCACTATAAAAACAGCAAAAGTAAGAATGTAAAAGTCCCCTTGGGGAAACGTTTTCACAGGGGCTGACTGGCTTTTGAGAATCTACTCTTTACAACTATTACTGCTATTAAAAATTATAATAACAATGGTGATGTCTAAAATTTGTTGAGTTCTTTGTGCTAGCAACGGTGCTAAGAAATTTACAAATATTTCCTAATGGGATCATCCTGGCCCAAAGGGGTGGGTGATATTATTATCCTCATTTTAAAGATGAGGAAACTCAGAGAGGTACCTAACCTGTCCAAAGTACTTGGCTGGTAACTGGCAGTGTTGAAATTTAACTATTCTGTTTGCTCCAGAGCCCATGGCCATAACTGCTATACAGACTGCTTCCAGGGGCAGGCAGCTTACCTACCAGAGTGTACCAGGGATGGAAAAACTATGAATCAAGTGTTTCTCCACTAACAGTGATACCGCTTGGAGATAATAAAATAGTAATAAGCAGATTTAACTTTTCAAAGGTGCTACATGATGACCACTTGGAGCCCCTAAGAGCTAACACAGCACATAATCTCACTCATTCATGTCCATTCTACTTTCGTAGTTTGTAGAGTAAAACCTTAAAGTGGCCTTGCCACACTTGGGGGTGGTTATTTTATTAGTGTCTTTAATTAAAAACACATAAAACTAACAAGAAAGATGGAACAAGGGCATGCAAACACGTACCGTGCTCTAATCTTTCATAGTCTGAATCCAGGAGAAATGTTTTAAAGCGATTAGACACATAGTGGAAAGCCAAGAACTTTAAGTAATAGGGATTGAATTCAAACTCAGTTGGATACTGGTTGTGAACCTGAAACACACAAGGCAAAGAAAAGGATAAGAATCAAATGGAACAAAAAGTGGATGCCATGCCACTGAGTGCTGACCTGAAATATGCAGGAGACCATTTGGTCACTCAGTCAACTGAATCCCTACCTAAGTGGAAGTCGGAAAGGAACCAGCCTTTTGACAGACACCATGCTGGGGTTTTTTTTAATAAACGTAATCTCATATAATCTCCATAACAACACTGCAAGATAGGCATTATTTTTTTCCGGCTTTATTGAGATATAACTGACATATAACATTGTGTAAGTTTAAGGTGTACAATGTGATGATTTAATACACATATCTATTGTGAAATGATTATCACAAGAGGGTTAGTTAACACCTCCATAACCTCATACAATTACCTTTTTTTTTGGTGGTGGTGAGAACATTTAAGATCTATTCTCTTAGCAACTTTCAAGTATAGAATACAATATTTGTTAACTATAGTCGCCATGGTGTACACTGGATCTCCAGAACTTACTCCTCTTATACCTGGAAGACAAACATCTCTCCATCCCCTCCCCCGCCCCCAGCCCCTGGTAACCACCGTTCTACTCTGTTCCTATGAGTAAGGCTTTTTTAGATTCTACCTATAAGTGAGATCATACAGTATTTATCTTTCTGACTTATCTCACTTAGCATAATGCCCTCAGATTCCATCCACATTGCTGCAAGTGGCAGGATTTCCTTTTTTCTCATGACTGAATGAATTTCTCATGTTTACATATATAACATTTTCTTTATCCATGCATCTATAGATGGACACTTACATTATTTCCACTTCTTGGCTATCGTGAATAATGCTGCAATGAATGTGGAAGTACAGATATCTCTTTGAAATAATGACTTCATTCCCTCTAATATATCCAGAAGTGGGACTGCTGGGTCATACGGTAGCTCTATTTTGAACTTTCTGAGGGACCTCCATATTGTTTTCCACAGTGGCTGCACCAATTTACATTCCCAACAAGGGTTCCCTTTTCTCCACATCCTCACCAACATTTGTCACCTCTTGTCTTTTTGATAACAGCTATTCTAACAGGTGTGAAGTGATGTCTCACTGTGGTTTCGATTTGTACTTTCCTGATGATTAGTCAGTGATGAACACTTTTTCATGTACCTTTGGCCGTTTGTATGTCTTTGGAAAAATGTCTATTCAGATCCTGTGAAGATGAGAATTATTACCCTCCCCTCCCCCCGCTTTACAAATGAGGAAGCTGAAGATGAGCAAGATTAAATAATTTACCCAAGGTCATTCACAGAAACTAGTGAGCCCAGATTTGAACCCTGGCTTGTTAGGCTCCTCGGGCTGTGCCTCCTTCACTACTTTATACTGTGCTAGATACTTGATATGCAAATTATCATAAGTTGTGGTTCTTGCTTTCTAGGCATTTGTGGTGTAATAGTGTGTAATACAGTAAGAAAAATTATACTCACAGAAGTTTGGCAGTGACAGGAATGAGAAGAGAAGGTGGTGGTTTGGGGCGACAGCAAGAGACGTTTTCCCGACAAAAGCAATGTCGGGAAATGTAGGGCAATGTAGAAGGAGCCCACAGAGAGAGAGTAAACTGTGGAGAAAGAGCTGATAACTAAGAGAGTAAGGCCCTGGGAAAGCAAGAGTGAATGAGGCTAAGGGTCCAGAAACGGGGAACAGCCTTAAAAATGAGGAGGGACAGAAGAGTAGATAAAAAGAAAGGTATGTTCAAGTGCCAAGGGAAGGGGGAGGAGCTTATGCCTTTTAACATAAATTTTCCATCAGTAACTTAGTGAGGTCACTGGGAGAGGAGTAAGGATGAGGGAATGACATGGGAGGGTGGGAGCAAGGCAGAGTCCGGAACGGTCACTGAGCTATAGCGTGCTTTAGACAACCTGTGCGCAGACTCCGTGGAGCCATCTCATGTGGCAGAAGATGGGCTGATGACCTTGCGATGCTCTCCAGTCCCCCCAGCAATCTCACCTTTGGATTGCTCACTCTCTCTTGACCAGTTAGAGAATTTTGCTTGGCTGAGATAAGTTCCAATCATAATTGTATTTACTTAAAAGCTGTTTCAAATGAATACTGCAGGCAGGCTGTCTAAAAGCCAGCTTTCCTCTCCATGTTTTAATTTGGCAATGTAGACCAACACTTGGTCAGCCAAACAGAGCAGACATGTGTGCAATATGTTGATTACCCAACAGATCAGTGGGAATTTAAAGTCATGATCTGGAAATCAGTGATTTTATCAATGTTTATCATTTGATTAGAAACCTAGTTTTCTGTGATGATTAAAGGTTTTTTTTCCTATAACATTTTTTCTGGCTTTTACATTGAACTAAAGTTTTAGATCATAAGTAATACAACATAAAATGGATGTTAAGAAAATGTATTAAAACAGAGTTTGACTCTTAAGCAATGGGCTTGTGTACTGTGGACCTGCTTTCTTGACCTGAGCCACTGCCCTTCCAGCTGGTTCTGGTCTCCCCAGGACAGGAACGCTTTCCATGAGACAACTGGGATGTGGCTCTGAATAGCGAGGCTGTACGCCATATTCTACGTTTTAGAACTTAAACTCTTTAGCCTGGGTTCCTGGTTCAGAATCAGTAGCACCACCTCAAGGGGCTGGTGCACACATGATGGAGGGGGGTGACCTGGATTGTGGGTGGTGTGACAAAAGAAGGAGACAGGTCCAAGAGGATAGAACTTGGTTCTCTACCAATCTGAGAATCTCAGGGAGGAGAATCTGCAATGTGCTTGGGCAGGGTGAGCTCCAAGAACAACTTTGCCCCAACAGCCCCTGGAATGAACCTTGGTAATCACAGGCCAGGCCCTTGGCTCACTGTGTCGAGGGGAAGAAGAGTTCAGGGCTATTTCCACTGACCCAGTCCATGACAGTTCAAAAAACTCTTCTAAAAACTTATTAAACAAAGCTCCAGAATAACAAAACATTTCTCTCAATGACTGTTCTCCATAAAAACCACTTGCCTCACACATAACTGTATCTTTCCTTGATTATTCTGATATTTAATATGCTTAGGAATATAATTTTAATGACCCACTTCTGAGGTAAAGTAGAATGGAAATGATAATGAATACGACCTTAAGTTGAACTTACAGGCATTTCAGGGAGATCAGATGCTAGGACTAGAAGGAAAACTCCTCTACAAGTGGAAAAATGCTTTCATAGCCCACTGTACTGAGTGACTGGCCTCACCACAAACCCTGCACTCCACAATTACGTTAGAAAAGCTAGACACTTCTCCAAGGCCGCTGGCACCAGCCTTTCTTGAATTGGAATTGGTGCTTAGAAAACATTAAGGTGGGAGAGCTTGGGGGCAGCAGTGTCTGCATCTGTGTGCCACAGTGGCACCTGCAGTTGCTAACTGCTTGGGGAAAAAAAACAGTCTGTCCCCATACTGGAGTTAGTTATCAGGTCTGTTGGAAGTGGAAGAGAAGATGCTGAACAATTTGTTTGTTTGTTTGTTTGTTTTTTACTGTGTAGCAACAGTTTAAGCAACAAGCATATGAAAATTTCTTCAATGAAAAAAAAAAAATCAAATTGACCTGAGTCAAATGCTGGGTTGATTAATGCCTAGATAACCACATTTGGAATCCAACATTAAGAAATACAAGGGATTTTCTGAAATGTCTTTTTTCCATAATGAGAAACAAAGACCTGATTGTATTCACAAGACAAAATCTGGTGCTTTCTCCACCATTTAGTCCTACATCCCAGGGAGTCAATTTGTCCAGTTAATTGGCTTTTTTTCCTCGTCAATGGGACACCTGGCCTCTTCTGCTGTATCCCACCACAGTGGTCTCCACAAGGCACAATCCATGTGCTTCCTTCTCCTTCTGTTAAGTATTGTTTTAATAGATGGAATGGGATCAGGCCAAAGAGACTGCCTCTAAGAACTTATTACAGGGAATGCATGAGAGTTTAGAGGTTTGTTAGCCGCAGGATTTTTTTTTAAAACAACTTTAATGAGGTATAATTGACATACAATAAGCTGCATATATTTAAAGTGTACAATTTGATACCTTCTGATGTCTCCACACATCTGTGAAATCATCACCACAATCGACATAGTGATCATACCATCCATAACTCCCAAAAGTTTCCTTGTGCTCCTTTTGCATCTTCCTGCACCCTCCTCTGCAAGCAATGACTGATGTGCTTTTTGTCATTACAGATTAATTTGCATTTACTAGAACTTTATATAAATGGAATCATAAGTATGTACTCTGTTTTTTTTTTTTTTTTGGGGTACGCGGGCCTCTCACTGTTGTGGCCAATCCCGCTGTGGAGCACAGGCTCCGGACGCGCAGGCTCAGCGGCCATGGCTCACGGGCCCAGCCGCTCCGCGGCATGTGGGATCTTCCCAGACCGGGGCATGAACCCGTGTCCCCTGCATCGGCAGGCGGACGCTCAATGACTGCGCCACCAGCGAAGCCCTGTACTCTTTTTTTGTATGCCTTCTTTCACTAAGCATAATTATTTGAGATGCATCCATGTTGTTGGGTTAGCAGTAGTAAATTCCTTTCTACAGCTAAACAGTATTCTACTGCACGGATATACTACAATTTGTTTATTCATTCACCTGTGGATGGACATTGGGTTGCTTCTAGATTTTTGGTTATTACATATAATGTTGTTATGAACAGTTATGTATGAGTCTTTTTATGGGCATAAGGACTTCATTTCTCTTGTGTAACTGCCTAGGAATGGAATGCTGAATCACCTGGTAGGTAGGTATGTTTAAATTTTTAAGAACTGTTTTCTCAAACAATGGTATAATTTTATATTCCCACCAGCAGTGTTAGAAAGTTCCAGTTCTTCCACATCCTTGCTAACACTTGGGATGGTCAGTTTTAAAATTTTAGTCATGAAAATAGGTATTTAGTAATATCTTATTTTGATTTTAAGTTGCATTTCCTAATGATAAATGATGTCAGGTATCTTCATGTGCTAATTTTTCACCTATGTATCTTTGATGAAGTCAGTATAAATGTTTTGCCATTAAAAAAATAGGTTGGTTGTTTCTTATATATTGTTTTGAGAATTCTTTATATATTCTTGATACGAGTCCTCCAGCAGACATGATTTGCAAATGTTTTCTCCCACTCTGTGATTTGTCTTTTCATTTTCATAACAGTGATTTTTGAAGAACAAAAGGTTTTAATTTTGACGAAGTCTAATTTATCAATTTTTTCTTTTATGGATGATGCTTTTGGTGTTGAATCTAAGATATCCTTGCCTAATAACCCAAGATCACAAGGATTTCTTCCTATGTTTTCTTCTAGAAGTTTTATAGTAGATCTTACATTTAAGATCTATGATCCCTTTTGAATTAATTTTTATATTGATGCAAGGTATGGGTCAAAGTTAATTTTTTTTTTGCATCTGGAAATCCAACTGTCTGGTACCATTTGTTGAAAAGACTAGTCTTTCTCTACCTATTGCTTTAAATTTTTTTAATTAAAAAGTTTTAATTGAAATATAGCTGATTTTCAATGTTGTATTAGTTTCTGGTGTATGGCAAAGTGGTTCAGTTATATATATATAATGGTTTATTACAGTACATCGAATACAGTTCCCTGTGCTATATATATAGTAGGACCTTGCTTTTTGTCTATTTTAAATGTAGTAGTTTGTATCTGCTAATCCCAAACTCTTAATTTATCCCTCCCCACCCCCTTTACCCTTTGGTAACCATAAATTTGTTTTCTAGGTCTGTGAGTCCGTTTTTGCTTTGTAAATACGTTATTTGTATCATATTTTAGATTCCACAAATAAGTAACATCGTATTTCTACCTATTACTTTTGCATCTTTGTCAAAAATCCGTTGTCCATATATCATATATGTATGGAACTATTTCTGGACAGTATTCCATTGATCTGTCTATCTTTGTACCAATTACCACACTGTCTTGATTATTATACTTTTATAATAATATCAGATAGTGCTAGTCGTCCACTTTTGTTCTTTTTCAAAGTTGTTTCGGCTATTCTAGATCCTTTGCATTTCCATATGGATTTTAGAATAAGTTTGCCAATTTCTACAAAATAGCCTCCTAGGAGTTTTATTGTGATTACACTGAATCTTTAGATTAATTTGGGGAGACTGACATCTTAACAACATTGAGTTTTCTGATCCATGAACAACAGGTATTTCTTGATTTATTTAGGTCTTTAATTTCTCTTAGTGATGTTTTATAGTTTCAGTGTCCAGGTCTTTAATGTATTTTGCTAGATTTCTTTCATGTTTTTTGATACTGCTGTAAATGGTAATGATTTTTAAGTTTCAGTTTTCCAATGGTTTATTGCCAGTATTGATTTTTGTATACTGAGCATGTATTCTGCAGCCTTGCTAAACTCATTTATTCTAGTAGCTTTTTTTCTTTTTTTGGGGGGGCACGGATAGATTCCATGGACCATGATGTTATTTGTGAATAAAGATAGTTTTACTTCTCCCTTTCTAGCGTGGATGTCTTTTTAAAATCATTTAATTTTTTTCCCCAAATGTTCAATTTAATTAAAAAAAAAATTTATTTTGGCTGTGCCAGGTCTTAGTCGTGGCACAAGGGATCTTCACTGTGGCATGTGGACTCTTAGTTGTGGCATGCGGACTTCTTAGTTGTGGCACGCAGACTCTTGGTTGCGGCATGTGAGATCTAGTTCCCCGACCAGGAATGAAACCTGCGCCCCCTGCATTGCGATCATGGAGTCTTACCCACTGGACCACCAGGGAAGTCCCATGAATGTCTTTATTATTACCATTTTCTTGCCTTATTGCATGGCTATGACCTTTAGTACAATGTTGAATAGAGGTGGTGAAGCAGGCATTCATGTCTTGTTCCTGATCTTAGGAGGAAAGTGTTCAGTCTTTCATTATTAAGTATGATGTTAGCTGTACTTTTTTTTTAATAGATACTATTTTTAGTTTGAGAAGATTCCTGAGAATTTTCACAAGGAATGGATATTATATTTTGTCAAATGCTTTTTCTGCATCTATTGAGATGATGTATGGTTTTTTTAAAGTTCCTTAATATGGTGAGTTACACTGATTGATTTCAAATGTGAAACTGTGCATTCCTGGAATAAACCCCATTTGACCATGGTATATTACCTTTTAAATATATTGTTGAATTTGATTTGCTGAAATTTTGTTTAGAAAATTTGAATCTATGATCATCAGGGATACTGATCTATAGTTTTCTTTTCCTGTCTTTGTCAGACTTGGGTAATGCTGGCCTCATAGACTGAGTTGGGAAGTACTCCCTTTGCTTAAATTTTCTGTTAAGAGTTTTTGTAGAACTGCTATTATTTCTTCCTTAAATACTTGGTAGAATTTACCAGTGAAGCCACCTAGGCCTGAAGTTTTCAGTGTGGAAAGATTTTAACTACAATTTCAATTTCCTTAATAGACATAAACATATTCAAGTTATGTATTTCTTCTTGAGTGAGTGGGGTAGTTTGTGTCTTTCAAGGCATTTGTCCATTTCAACTAAATTTTTAATTTTATTGATGTAAAATTGTTCACAATATTCCCTTATGGTCCTTTTAATATCTGTAGAATCTGTAGGGATGTTATCATTCTCATTTATAATATTGGTAATTTGTGTCTTTTCTTTGATCAGTCTGGCTAGAGGTTTATTAATTTTATTGATCTTTTCAAACAAAAGCTTTTGGTTTCATTAGTTTTCTTCTTGGTCACAAGATCTGGGGGGCCTAAAGGCAAGTCTGTTTCAAATAAATGTAGCCTTATTGTATTATGTAGAATTGGGAATGACAGGCATCTCAGCCTATAAATTAATTCTATGTGAGCATTTCCCCAAATATGCTGATGAATAGAGTTTTAGGCCTCTTTCAGTCATCATCTGGATTCTGTTGTTCAAAATAATTTTGCATTTATCTTGATGAAGAGAAAAAATATACAGATTTAAAATACTAAGACTAAGCTGTTTGAGGCATTTTGTTTTCCATTATGGAGTAAAATCTGCCAATTTCACTTATTTATAGGAAGAGAATCTGAAATGGAATTTGGAGAAATATGAATTTATAGGATCTTATTTTTTGCCCATATGCCATTAAGTACTTTGTAAAATTTAAAGGCCCATAAAAATAAGCTATGACTCAAATCCCAGGAAAGATCAACATTTTGGGAATAAAATATAAGTTAAAACTGGATTTTGCTTTCAGGAATTAGAAATATTAAGCTACAAGAGACCCTATATTTAATGGTATCAACATTTAAAAAATTATGGGTATGTTAGATACACCCTAGAAAAACAGGTAGCTAACACTAGTTTTTGTTATTTCACAGATTAAGATTTAATAAACATTAATTGTATACCTTCTGTACTGTGCCAATCACTTCACATAAGATTTTTAATCCTTCTGAGATATATACATATATAAAGAAATTGAAGCACAGAGAGGCTGAATAATTTGTTAAAGATCAAAAATTAGTAAATGAGACTGATAGGCAAACTCAGACTTACTTTATGGGCTCAAATATTAAAAGCTTCAATGTGAAGTTGCTTTATTATAAATCAGCTTGGAGTGTGTCAACTTTTGCCAATTTTCAGTTGACTGGGAAGGAGGCAGACACCAGAAACTCTTGAATACACCATGAATCAATTAACTGCAGTTATTTTGCCAATATGCATGGATAAATTTTAGAGTAATAGACCTATGTGAGGGCGACTTAGCTCCTCACACATGCACTCACAGGGAAAGCTCATATCTTTAAAAGGCAAATAGGTTTTCTCTTTGGAATAGGACCTAGCATAGTGCTGGCATATGGTAACTGTAGGGAGAATCATACCACAAAGCCAGACCAGAGTGAGTCAATTTACAATTTGAATAAACTTCAAACGCAAAGTTATAACTGTTACTTGCTTTTCTCAAAGTAGCAAATAATGAGAAAGTTCTAAGACGCACTCAAAGATTTACTCTAATGCTGGAATAAAGGAGATGCTTTTGTATACGTCATGCTTTCATTCATATTATACATATCTTTTCCCTTAGTATTATATTTTAAAAAGAAATTTTAGGTAAAAAAAATTTTTTTTTGTATTTGGATGTATTTTCCTTCTGAATTTGGTTCAACTATTTTAAGAAAAGGAAGCGTCCTGTAATGATATCATTTGAGCTAAGCCAATTTCTTTTAGAAGCAACAAAAAATCTGCCAGATGTTGCTATTATGAAACTGTGATCTAGCATTTATAATTCATCTGACACCTGGATACACTGGCACAAACAATGGCTTTTTATATGATGAGGCAGTTCTAATTTGAGATCAGCGCTTCATCTGTTTTCTTTGTAACTCTATTAGTACTAATGGGCAAGTCTAGGCATACGTCCATGGACTGCCTTTTGGCATTCGGCATGTTAGAAAAGGTTAATAAGCAGGGAACACATTCCACCTGGGGAAGTTTTGCTAGCTGCTGCATAACTTTGCACTTATTTTTTAAAATGTTGTTGAGGCTTGGCTCTGTTTTGTGCTCCTGAGAGACTGAGGATAGCACTAATTCGAACTGTCTGGCAAAAGCCAGAGTCATGTAAAGCATTAGTGTTCACTTGAAAGGTATTCGAAGAAGGCATTTTCTAATGCCTAAAACCACTATGTAGGAGATGATGAAACGCTACCTTATAATTAAGTCAGCAAGAATCAAAAGCTCTATTTGTTAACTATAGTCTTCTGTTTTTGAATGAATAAATTGTCCCTTTTCAGCACAAAATAATCTACTTCACCAAAACTGACACCTATCATAGCCAAGCATTCTTTAAATACTGCAATTAATGTCATACACTCACTTTGCCATGACTTGCCTGAACTTAGGTTATTATGTGTGAGAGTATTAAGTTGAAGGGTTCAGACAAAGTTTTAAAAATTTATATTTTATTTTTTTTTTAATGTAGTATGACCAGATTTGAAATCATACAAGGGGTCTTCAGACCCGGAACAATATTATTTTCTACAGTCTGTGAAGCATTCACTTACAAATAATTGAGTTTTCATTAAAAGTCAACTTTTGTTTTCAGTTTCAGAACTGAAATTTCTTACTGATTGTGAGTAGATTCTTTTGCTGACTCTAATATTTAGGTATGCAGAATTCTGCAAGTTGAATATGGGTATTTAACACATTTAATACTGTATTTAACTTAAGCCAAATTCAGCCATACAAACTCAGTTCCCAGCAACTCTCCCTCAATTAAAGGAAAGGAATTTTTGAAAGGTAAAAGTTGAAAATGAGGTGGGGAGAAAGGGAAGGGAGACAGTAGCAGGCCAAGAAAATTCAGAAAGATGGAAAACAGAAGGAAGAATAGCAGAAAATGACAGGAGATGAGAAGCTACACTGGGATGAAAATGATTTGAAAAGGTAACAGTTTGCCCTGTAAACCCAGAAAGGCTCAGGACTCAGAGGCCCAAGTCCTATATAGGAGGAAAAGGGGGGCTAAAAATGAGAACTAGTTTTAAGTCTAGAGAGGCAGTGGTGAGACCTCCAGGTTCCTTTCCTATCTCATGTAGCCTTTCCTGCCTCATGACTACCTTCTTGCAAGCAAGAGATTAGAGGTTTGTTCTCTGGAAAAACCAAACTTGATAAGTTCTGGACTTGGGAACACCATGCACAACTGGCTTAATGATGAGACTGAAAACAGTACAGAAAAAGTAAAACTCTGCACACTTAACTGGGATTTCCCTGGACCAGACAGCCAGGGTTATAAGTACTTTCTGGGTATCACAATGGCAAATTTTTCTCTAGAGAAACTAGAGAGCTGCTGGTTTTTTTTTTTCCTTAGAACTCCAGTTTACTAAGAAGTTGGACTTACTAATTAAAAAATTTTTTCATATTCAGTGAAGTATAATTTAAATATACTAAAATTTCCCTATTTTAAGCCTACAGATTGATTAGTTTTGGTCACTGTTCATTTGGTTACACATTTGTATAACCACCACCACAGTGAGGATACAGAACAGTTTCCTCATCCTATAAAGTTTGCTCATGTCCTTTCGAAGTCAACCCCCTCCCCTGACCACTGGTACCAGGTAACCACTGATCTTCTACCACTACCATTTTGCCTTTTGTAGGGTTTCCTATAAATGAAATCATATATTGTGTGGTCTGTAGTCTTTTTTACCCATTTCCCCCATTTTTATTGAGAAATAATTGACATACATCACTGCATAGGTTTAACGCTACAGCATGATCGTTTGAATTACATATACTGTGAAATGATGACCACAATAGGTTTAGTTAACATCCACCATCTCATATAGATAAAAAGAAAAAAAATTTTCTCCTTGTGATGAGATTTTTTCTTTCATTTTATAAATTTATTTATTTATTTTTGGCTGCATTGTGTCTTCGTTGCTACGTGCAGGCTTTCTCTAGTTGCGGTGAGCGGGGACTACTCTTCGTTGTGGTGAGTGGGCTTCTCGTTGCCGTGGCTTCTCTCGTTGTGGAGCACAGGCTCTAGGCGCACAGGCTTCAGTAGTTGTGGCACTCAGGCTCAGTAATTGTGGCTCGCGGGCTCTAGAGCACAGGCTCAGTAGTTGTGGCACATGGGCTTAGCTGCTCCATGGCATGTGGGATCTTCCTGGACCAGGGCTTGAACCTGTGTCCCCTGCATTGGCAGGCAGATTCTTAACCACTGTGCCACCAGGGAAGTCCCTTATGATGAGATTTATCTGACTTTTTTCATTGATCATGATTTTAAGACTCATCCATATTGTTGTGTATATTAACATTTCATTCCTTTTGCTTGCTGAGTAGTATTCCATTGCATGCATGTACCAGAATTTGTTCATCTGTTCACCAGCTGATGGACAATTGGTTTGTTTTTCATGCTACCCCTTTATAGTCACACCCATTCCCCTCCCCCACTATCTCCAAACCCGCACAACCAATAATTTATTCTCTATCTCTATAATCTTGTCATTTTGAGAATGTTATATAAATGGAATCATACAGTATGTGACCACTGGAGATTGCGTTTTCTTCACTCAACATCATGCTCTTGAGATCCATTCAAATTGTCGCTTGTATCAGCAGCTCACCCCTTTTCATTGCTGAGTAGTGTTCCATGGTATGGATGCACCAGTTTGTTTAGCCATTTACCTGTTTCAGGACATTTTGTCCCCTCCCTCCTGCAATTTCTGGCTATTATAAATACAACTTCTATAACAATACTTTCATATTTGAACCAAGTTTCTTATAAAAAGCATACTGTTACGTCATGTTTTATTTAGACCATTTCCATTTTTAATGCAATTATTGGTATGTTAGGGCTGAAGTCTGTCATTTTACTTTTTGTCTTCAGTTTGTTCTATTTTTTTTCTTTCTGTTTTCTTTTCCCTGCCTTCTGTGGATTACCTGAACATTTTTTAGAATTTTATTTTGATTTATCTATAGTGTTTTTGAGTGTATGTCTTTATGTAGCTTTTTTAGTGGTCGTTCTGGGTATTACATTACATATCTTGTTACGGTTGACTGGTGTTGACATTTTAGTGAAGTGTAGAAACCTTACTTCCCTTTACATCCCTTTGTGCTCCCCCACTTATAATTGTCTTAACTATTTCCTCTACATATATTGAGAACATCAAAAACTGTTATAATTTTTGCTTCAACCATCAATTTAGAAAACTGAAGAGGAGGAGGAAAAGTTATTGTATTTATCCATATTTTACTTTCTGTTGTTCTTTTTTCCTTCCTGATATCCCAAGATTCCTTCTTTTATCATTTATTTTCTGCTTGAATAATTTCCTTTAGCCATTTACATCTATGATCCATTTCAGGTAAATTTCTGTGAATGATGTAAAGGTCAGGGTTCATACTTTTTTATATAGATATACAGTTATTCCAATACCGTTTGTTGAAAAGTTTCCTTTCCCCATGTCTCATTTTATAATTGTTTTCTGTGGGGGAAGTTGTCATTAGAGTTTTAATCCCTCATTTGTGGAAACAGCAGTTAAACTTACTTCCTTTAAACTTTATTTCACCCTTTGAAATCTGAGGATGTTACCTCAACATATTATATGAAAAAGGGACAGTTACAAACTTTTATTTCAGCCATAAAAAAGGTTTAAGTTAATTTTAGGATAAAAATATGTGAAACCAAAAATATGGATATTTTCAAATGCCTATGGATGATATCTTAAAATACTCAGTAAAGAAGTTTGTAAACAAGTGTCCTATTCTCAGTTTAATTCGTTTAAAAAAGTTGACATGGGAATTCCCTGGCAGTCCAGTGGTTAGGACTCCATCCGTGCCTTCACTACCAAGGACCTGGGTTCAATCCCTGGTAAGGGAACTAAGAACCTGCAAACAAAGCAGTGTGGCAAAAAAAAAAAAAAAAAAAAGTTGACATGGATTCAGTTTAATTCTTATTAAAAAAAAGTCTACATGGGTGACTTTACCTGCCATTCCTCTCATTCCACACTGTTTTGATTACTGCAGCTTTGTAGTATTGTCTGAAGTCTGGGACAATTATGCCTCCTGCTTTGTTTTTTTTTCCTCAGAATTGCTTTGGCAATTCTGGGTCTTTTATGGTTCCATATAAATTTTTGGATCATTTCTAGTTGTGTAAAAAATGTCATGGGTAATTTGATAGGGATTGCATAAATCTGTAGGTTGCTTTGGGTAGTATTGCCATTTTAACAATATTAATTCTTCCAACCCAAGAGCATGGGATATCTTTCCATTTCTTTGAGTCCTCCTTAATTTCCTTTATTCATGTTTTATAGTTCTCAGTGTAAAAGTCTTTCACCTCCTTGGTCAAGTTTATTCCTAGCTTTTTTTTTTTTTTTTTGGTGCAATTTTAAATGGTGCAATTTTAAAAGGTACTTTTTTTTACATTCCCTTTCTATTTCATAGTTAAAGAAATACAACTGATTTCTGAATGTTAATCTTGTATCCTCCTACTTTGCTGAATTCATTTATTAGATCTAGTAGTTTTTGTGTGGAATCCTTAGGGTTTTCTATATATAGTATCATGTCATCCACATATAGTGACAATTTTACCTCTTCCCTTCTAATTTGAATATGTTTTATTTCTTTTTCTTGTCTGATTGCTGTGGCTAGGACTTCCAATACTATGTTGAATAGAAGGGGTGAGAGTGGGCATCCTTGTCTTGTTCCAGATTTTAGTAGGAAGGCTTTCAGCTTTTCACCATTGAGTATTACATTGGCTGTGGGTTTGTCATAAATACCTTTCATTATGTTGAGATATGTTCCCTGTTTACCTACTTTGGTAAGAGTTTTTATCATGAATGGATGTTGAATTTTGTCAAATGCCTTTTCTGCATCCATTGAGATGATCATGTGGTTTTTGACTTTTCTTAATGTGGTGTATTACACTGATTGATTTGCATATGTTGACCCATCCTTGTGAACGTGTGATGAACCTCACTTGGTTGTGGTGTATGATCTTTTTTATGTGTTGTTGGATTTGGTTTCCTAATATTTTGTTGAGAATTTTTGCATCTATATTCATCAAAGATATTGGCCTGTAACTTTCTTTTTTGGTGGGATCTTTGTCTGGTTTTGGTATCAGGGTGATGGTGGCATCATAGAATGTCTTTGGGAGTGTTCCCTTCTCTTCAGTCTTTTGGAAGAGTTTGAGAAGAATCCGTATGAGTTCTTCTTTGTATGTTTGGTAGAATTTGCCTGTGAAGCTGTCTGGTCCTGGCCTTTTGTTTGCAGGGAGATTTTTTAAATTACAGATTCTATTTCACTTCTAGTGATCAGTCTGTTCAAATTATCTATTTCTTCTTGATTCAATTTAGGTGGGCTGTATGTTTCTAGAAAGTTGTCCATTTCTTCTAGGTTGTCAAATTTGTTGGCATATGATTGTTCATAGAATTCTCTTATGTTTTTTTGCATTTCTGTGATATCAGTTGAGATTTCTCCTTTTTCATTTCTTTTTTCTCTTTGGGTTCTCTCTCTCTTCTTCTTGGTGAGCCTGGCCAGGTTTGTCAATTTTGTTTACCCTTTAAAAGAACCAGCTCTTGGTTTGATTTTTTTGTTTTTTTAATCCCTATATGTTCTTTAAGTGTGAACACCACATTATGAAGATTGTGATTTTAATTTTTAAAGATATCCACTTTTATACGCCAAAGACATTAAAAGCAAGTCAACTGCTTCATCTGGTATTCAACTGCATAGTGATTTTTTTTTTCTTTTTATAAATTTATTTATTTTATTTATTTATTTTTGGCTGTGTTGGGTCTTCATTGCTGTGCACGGGCTTTCTCTAGTTGCACGAGTGGGGGCTACTCCTTGGTGTGATGCTTGGGCTTCTCATTGCAGTGGCTTCTCTCGTTGTGGAGCATGGGCTCTAGGCGTGCGGGCTTCAGTAGTTATGGCACATGGGCTCAGTAGTTGTGGCTCACGGGCTCTAGAGCACAGGCTCAGTAGTTGTGGCACACGGGCTTAGTTGCTCTGCGGCATGTGGGATCTTCCCGGACTACTTTTTCTTCCAGGGATCGAACCCATGTCCCCTGCACTGGCAGGCGGATTCTCCACCACTGTGCCACCAGGGAAGCCCAAGAGTGATATTATTTCAATGCAGGGGTAAAATTGGTTGAGTGTACTTATTAAGACAACAGAGGCGTCCAGTGAGGAGGCTTAAGAACCTTTCAAGTGAAATTTTGACATTATTATATTCAAATTGGATGTGAGGAAGAGTAATTCTTTAAGAAATGTAGAGCCACTGAAAGTTTTTGTTTGTCTGCTTTAAAGGTTTTTTGTAAAAGAGAGTAACAGCTTCATATCTGAGCATTCAGAAGATGTTATTAGCAACTCAGGACATCCTAGATGGTCTTGATGAAGGGTGGTGAGAGCCTCAACAAGGCTGAACCAGGTGGTCATTCAAATTTTCATTTATACATATTTATTGAGGGTCTACTACATTCCAGAGACTAAAATTATAATTGCATTAGATATTAGGGATATGAAGATTAATATAACACAGACCCTTCTCCCAAGAATTCTCAGTCTAAGTAGGAAGCAACAGACACGTACAAATAGAAAGATGCTAGTGTACAGATGCTACCGAAGAAGTCTGTACACGGTTCATAAGAATACAAATGAAGGGGCCAGGAAAAGGTTCAAAGAAAGATTACTTAGAATCATGGAATAAAATATAGTGCTGAGAACAGTGCCTGGTGCATGGTAAGCGGTCAAGAAATATCAGTAATGATGACTGCAGATGGTAGTGGGATATAGGCATGAAGGCAGGAAATAGCTTGTGCATAGCATAATAAGACAATGTGCAGGATAAGAAGTGCTTTCATGAAGAACTCTTATGCGTTCAGCTATCCAGAAGTGAGAAAAAATGCTTGCTCCTCCCCTTTAGTCTCAGTTAAGCTTTCTGTTTCAGAGACAATGGGCTTCAAACTTCTCCCTCATGTACTTGTCGTAAGATGTCTGAATAAAAAAGCTAATATTCAAACAGGAAGCAAATATATAATTTGCTGCAAAGAGTTTAAAAGTATAAGCTCAACCTTGTGACCAGCTTCTCCAGATACTACTCAAATCAACTAAAATTATTCAATAGGTCTTTTCTTTAAGAAGCTGATAGGAGCAATCAAAAACATAACCTCCAGTGTTTGTGTATGTAGGGGATGGGGTAGATGGAAAAGTCACTGCTAATGGGTATGGAGTTTGTTTTGGGGTGATAAAATAATCTGAAATTGCTTGTGGTAATTGCACAACTCTGAATATACTAAAAACTACTGAATTATACACTTTAAATACATTTTTAAAAAAATTATGAAGTGAATTGATAAAGCTGATCAAGTGATTAATGGAATAAAAAACAAAACATAACCATACATAAGATGATCTAGTTCCAATACTGGTTCCTAAAAACATTTTTACTTTTCTTTCCAACAGATACTTGAGGCCAATGTATTTCAATTTCAAAGAGGATCACTGTTCTGACAAATATGTTTGACATGCCAGAACCCATTCACTGTTGTGGTGCAGATGAAACAGGCTAAAAGTGTCAACCTTACTTTTTCTAGGCCATTTTAGCCACTGGTGCCAATGCCTTCAACTTGTAAACCCAGTGCCATCCAATTCTCAAGCCCAATACTGACCAAGGCCTGAGATGAAGGTAAGAGGGAGCCCAGAGCATTCACATCTCCCCCACTCCCAGCTCCTACTGGGTTTGACTGGATTATATACCTGGGTTTCTGTCTGGTCCCTTTTTTAAAAAATAAATTTATTTTATTTATTTATTTTTGGCTGCATTGGGTCTTCGTTGCCGCACGCGGGCTTTCTCTAGTTGTGGTGAGCGGGGGGGCTACTCTTCATTGTGGTGTGCAGGCTTCTCATTGCAGTGGCTTCTCTTGTTGCGGAGCACGGGCTCTAGGTGCACGGGCATCAGTAGTTGTGGCTCACGGGCTTAGTTGCTCCGCAGCATGTGGAATCTTCCCGGACCAGGGATGGAACCCGTGTCCCCTGCCTTGGCAGGCAGATTCTTAACCACTGCGCCACCAGGGAAGCCCTCTGTCTGGTCTCTTGATTAGCCCTGATTATGCCACCCAGTAGAACTAAGCCATTGTTCTCAACCTCAGAGGCTTGCCTGGTTGGGCCCTGATTCTTTCTCTAGGGGTTTAGCTCTACCTCCTGTATTTTCAGGCATAAAGTAGGGTCCTCCCCAAATGGGAAGACCACGTGCTGGATTTCAGGCTTGGCCAACACCTAGAGAGTTTTACTGTTCTACACTAGATCAAACCTTCTTCGAGAACAAGCCAACTTTGCTCCGTTACATTAGATGGTAATTTAGAGTGCTGCCCGCTTCACTTGGGAGCCAGCTCGATAGCCAGCTCAGCTAGCCTAGTTTCAGAAACCAACTAGTTTTTTCTTTTCCATTTCCAGGAATCTACTGCTGAGATTTTAGCAAGTCTTACGGCTGAGTCCATCAGAGCTGTGACATAAAGGTACCTGGCACAGCAATGCAATGCTCAGTAAATGCTAGGTCTTTTCTTTCTCCCGTATCAAGTCGATTTAAGCTTGCTCTACTTACCTGGTGTACACAATCTAAGAACTGTAGGAAGACTGGAGTGAAACCACTGCCCTGACAGCTGAGGGTCAAGCTGCTCCGCTGACTGAATTTATGGCCAAAAGAGAGCCACTCTTTTTCGACCAGCATCCGGAAGCCTTCAAGTGTCCTATAAAAGGGATCACTGAGTAACTGAACCAGGGAGGTCACCTAGGGTACAAGCAGGTTGGATACTTCATTACTTTCAGTCCTGAAAAATTCCTGCTTCTAAGACAAAGCACTTCCTTTTGATGACAGCTAATTAACAAGCCAAGTTACCTGGATGGCAAATTTGTTCACTAACTGCTCCAGGACAGCTAAGTGAATTAATTCTACAAACTTTCCATTAAAAACTGAGACTCAAATTCATTTTGGCTACATTTTCCTTCAGAGGAGAATTAAGAATTTAATCCTTGCCTGGCCGGTTTGCTGACTGTGGCCTTCTCCTAGGTTAATTAATAAGGTCAGAGGATCAGTTCAAACCTACATCTACTTTTTGGCAGATGTAGATTAATGCTTTACTGTAGATTATACTCGTACTTTTCCTTTTCACTCTGGAGTGAGTAAAGAAGGGGCTTACAGAGACAGAGAAAGGACTGACAAAACATGGGAAGGATGGTCCATGTTCTACACCACTGGTCATGCTTGCATGATGCTTCTGTGGTGTGGGAGCCTGATGCCCTGAGCCAGAGCTCCAGGCTCTGTAGGGCCTGGAAACTCACGGCACAGAGCTTTTTGATGGATACCAGGTGGTGTTTAACAGAGGACTTCCTCTGTCCATAAACACATTAGTCATTATACACAAGATTCATCTGCAGAATTTTAAAATAACTGAATTAAAATACAAATATAAAATTAGATATCTGAAAATATGTTTTAATCATTTACTTGTGCAGTGATGTCCCAGCCTTCTTCCAAACACACCCAAACTGAGGAACCATTCTCAAGTACTTCTGATACAACCAACGCAAGCTGCAGTACCCTGTGAAGCTAAAGGATAAGAACGGAGGCCACAGTTAGACCAAGTGCTTTCTGAGCACCAAGAACAGACAGACTTGCTACCAACCTTAGATAATCAAACAAGTTAGGGATTAAAATATTTGGACAAAAGAATCTCATGAATTTTAAATACTTAAAGTTCTTTGTCAAAATCAAGATTAAGCAATGACACATTTTAAAACAATGTGTTCAAGTGATACTTAATGAAATAAACTGACCTTACAAGATTCCCCTCAAAGCGGAAGAGCTATAATTCTTTCCAGTGGAAAAGAGTGAGGTTCTATGTGGCCCTCGCAACATAGTTATTAGATTTAAAATTGGTTCTTATGTGATATAGTGAGTTCTATTTCCGACGGCTGCACAACTTTGTAAATATACTAAAAAGTACTGAATTGTGTACTTTTTTTCATTTTAAAACCCTCTAATATTAGAGAAAATATACCTACAAAAAAAATCTCAGGAGAAAGAAAAATATTACAAAATATATATAATGCATCTCCCCAGAGAAATTACAAAAGATATTGCTTCTATCAAATATGAAATCTGTACTAAAGTATTTGTACTGTGTATTAAATGGGAAGAAAACTTTTATTTGTGCTCAGCTTTTTAAGCCAAGACAACTGACTCCAAGTCCCTAATGAACAATTAGGGTATGAGCAAAGCATATAGATTTCAAAACTAAATGTGTAACATTCTGGTTTAAAAAAAATTTTAAACATTACTTGACATAACTTGTAGAATGAATCAAACTCTGAACTAAAACAAAACACTCCCACCCCCATATTTTAAACAGAGCTAGGCTATTTTTTAAAATTATTTTTTTAACGTCTTTACTGGAGTATGATTGCTTTACAATGGTGTGTTAGTTTCTGCTTTATAACAAAGTGAATCAGCTATACATATACATACATCCCCATATCTCTTCCCTCTTGCGTCTCCCTCCCACCCTCCCTATCCCACCCCTCTAGGTGGTCACAGAGCACCAAGCTGATCTCCCTGTGCTATGCAGCTGCTTCCTACTAGCTATCTATTTTACATTTGGTAGTATATATAAGTCCAAGTCACTCTCTCAGTTCATCCCAGAGCTAGGCTATTTTAAACACAGGAACAAGGCACATGTCCTCTTCAAGAATGGGAAGGTCCTCACTCACTGTTCCTATAACACAACTATTACCAGGCCTGAATTCTCTTGGGCTTAGCATGTGCTCTGAGTTAACTTTTAAACTGCCAATATCCCAAGTGGGGCAATGTTTTCCATTGTTTTTAGTCCGTAACTTCTGATATGAATCCACTTTGAAGTAAGGAGTAGAACACAGAATAGGAGAAACATAGATGGATAGGTTGAGTGGTAGGAACACTTTGGGGCTGGGGCTTATAACTTAGGGACAGCAGGGAGTATTGATCAGCTCCTTCCATGGGTACTCAAAGTATCCTGAATTGCCTTAACAGTAATTATCACAGCCTCATATAATAGCTAATTGTATATGTGGCTGTTTTCCTAGAGTTTAAGTAAGTACCCTTGAGAATAGTCACTGCCTTGGGTACTTACATCATTTCCTGGCTTTTTTTTTTCTTTTTAGTCCAATGTACTGTGGGAAACAACCCTTTTTCCTCCTCAAGAGAAGCAGGAGAAAAGAAAAAAAAGAGAGGCGGGAGGCTTGGAGGTCAATGTGGACAGGGGATAGGGGGGCTGTGTGCTCCTACAGGGGGAGAAGGAATAATGGACATAGCACCAGGGGCCTAAAGACAAGGCTGAAGGCTGTATTGCAGAGAGGTCTTGGCCAAATATCTGCATCGGTGTCTAAAACATGCATGTCATAAATACCTTTCCTTCTGTGGTTTGGAAGAAATGTGGGTTAGGTGTGCTGGCATACCTATTTCTCCTTAATTTCTCAATAAGCGTTCAATTAAAAACATCCCAAGCTTGACTTAGCTGAAGGAAGGATATGTGGTTTTTCCTAAACCTTAGGTAGGCTTCAGGGCAACCAATGTGCCTTTGTTGGGCTGGCTTGGGAGTGAAGCCACAATCCAGAGACACAGAACAGGCAGAGACAAATAGAAAGCGAGAAAGTAAGAGGAAAAGCCCCTTGGAGTCACCAAGAAATCACATCCTGTCCTGGATCCTCACTCTGTTAGTAACAGAGCAGGAGCCCTAAAAATACATGTTGTTTAAATTTGTTGTATATCAAAAAGTTTCCATCTAAAAATAATAATCTCCTTCTTAGCATCCTATGGAGACCAAGCAAGTTTCAACAACAGAGAGAGAAAAACCCAGGGATGGAGAATTCTACCCCTTCATTTCCTATATCACATGGTTCCCTGGAACTGAAAGGCCTTTACAGAGGGCACACAATCAAGGGAGAATGTCAGGTAGTGGGGAACACAATATTTTTTTCCTCAAATATCAATTCTGTATACCCACTTGGGCCTCTCTTTCCTTGAGTTATAAGATAAGCTGCTCCAGACATTACCTGTGGGAACCACTCAGAGTCTCCCAGGGCTCTCAGGAAGGTCACTTCTGAGTCAGTAGGGATGGTGCTTGGGACACAAGCTCTCATCAGTTTTTTAAAACTGGCTTTCACTTGTCGGATGTCATGAAATTCAACAGGAACAAACTCACAATTTAAAGCAAATTCTAACTTGAAGTTCTGTGGATGAAGATGCAGAGAGAATTAGGCAGACGACGTGTTATAGGTAAAAAAACAATGTTTTCAACAGGGTAATGCTTAGTGATATACAGTTAGTTGAGGCCAAAGAGCTGCAGGGGCTGCAGTGGATCAAGAAAGTCAATCATTTTTCGCTAATGTGTCAGTATTGCTGGAAAGAGCCATTCAGTAAAGTCTAGTGGTTTGACTTAGCTTGCTGTCATTCTGAGAACTTGAAGAGGCTACTAGTAGACTGGAACCTGATGGAGCTTATAGGACCAAATATAAGCTACTTACAAGGCCATGAACCTGGAGGTCTAAGGAGGAACCAATGACGCATGACAGCGTGATTAATCTAAAACTGTAAACTAAGTTTCCCCAAGATGTGAATTATAATTAAAAGGTAACATGCTGTTGAGGTTCCAGAGCTCTACAAATTCAAGTTTATAGACATAACATTTGTTTCTTATTATGCAAGTAAAACATAGTCATTGTGAAAATGAAAAAAACAGAGATAAACACTGAGAAGAATATAAAAATCACTATCTCACTGCCCTACGACTACTAATATTGTATTCTTTTAAAGCCAATAATAAAAATATATATATACAGTAAAACATGAAAGGCTTTGTTGATTTCTAACTTTTGGACTATTTTTCACTCAGTATGACATATATCAATCTTCGTTTCAGTATTTTTATCATTTATATTTTTAATCCATATGGAATTTTTTCTATGTGAGTTTGCAATTTTAACTAAAGAATGCTAAATTGGTGGCCCATTGAAATAGTTTATTTTGATAATCTAGTTGCCTACTTCTGAAGACGATTTAAAAGTTCTCTAACTTCTTACGCCAAAGAATGAATTAATAATTTTCTCATGTTCTTTTCACTTTCTTCACATTCTGCCCAAATTACTCTACTGGATCATCTGCTTTTCTAAGAGTAAACTGCTTTTTGGAGATTGGCTGTACAATAATATGAATGTACTTAGCACTGCTGAACTATACATGTTAAGATGGTAAATTTTATGTTATTTGTATTTTACCACAATTAAAAAAAATTGCTGCCAAAGACTTATATATTGGGTCTGTTTCATGTCTTATATTGGTCACTTTATTTTTTAAAGGCCTATTAAAGTTTCAAAATAAAAAGTAAAAACCCCCAAGTTTTTTTTCTTAAACAGCATTACCAATGTATATTAAGGAAAAAAAAAGTTTTTGTCTTAGTAATTCCACTTTTAGGAAGCTAGCCTAAAGAAATAATCTAAAATGTAGGAAAAAATCCTCTAGTGGATTGTATCTCAATAAAAAATAAAAATAAAAAGCTATATGCTTGAAAATGTGACTGCAATTTTACATATAGATGATAAAGAAAGAAACCAAAACATCCAACAAAACAAAGTTATGGGACTTCCCTGGTGGTCCAGTGGTAAAGAATCCACCTTCCGATGCAGGGGATGCGGGATGATCCCTGGTAGGGGAACTAAGATCCCACATGCTGCGGGGCAACTAAGCCCGCGCGCCACAACTGTTGAGCCTGTGCACCTCAACTAGAGAGCCTGCGTGCCACAAACTACAGAACCTATGTGCTCTGGAGCCCGCGTGCCACAACTACAGAGCCCATGCGCTCTGGAGCCCACGTGCCACAACTAGAGAGAGAAAACCCACACGTCACAACTAGAGAGAAGCCTGCGTGCCACGCCAAAAAGATCCCTCATGCTGCAATGAAGATCCCACATGCCATGATGAAGACCAGACACAGCCGAAAAATAAAAATAAATAAAAATAAAATAAATATTAAAAAACGGACTGAATGTTTAAAACAAAAGTTATGCAGTGATTAAAATAAATATGAAATCTATTATACAACATGGAAAGATGGCTTGAGATAAAGAACTTAGCACTATGAGAACATGAGTTCTTTTCTGTTAGTTTTTTTTTAAATCTTTTTTTGCTTTAAACGTTCTATGCAATTCAAAACATATTATTACAATCCAGATATATTTACCAAGACATTTAGACATTTATATTCCTGAGTATAGTTCACTGTGCTATACAGTAGGCCCTTGTTAGTTATCTACTTTATTTTTAAAAATTTTCATTGGAAAATTGACTTACAGTGTCGTGTCATATTGGTTTTTTTAAAAAACATATAAAAATAGTTTACTTTTCAGAAAAACTAGATTCCTTTCCATTTCCCAACAATACTTGAGCTAGGTATACCTACCTTATAAAGCAGGAGTTATCAACCATCGTGTTCGACACAGTTAAGATTATGAAGAATTTGTTACTAAGTATAAGATATTAAAGTATGTGAATTAAAAAAGGTAAATAAGGGCAATTCCAGATTGTTTAGAATGAGTCACTCTCACTTATTTGCTTTCCTATGTTTCCTTTGTTGGGATAAAAAGGTGTGGAGCTGCAACTAGGCAGCACTGTGCTGGCTAGACTATGGCACACGTCAGACAGATATGCACCCATACTCTACAGACACAGTTGAATTAATAAAAAGCAAAATGTGAAGGAATATACAAAAATCCTAATAACTATTGTGCCAGAAATTATGTTTGGAATTATGTTTTTAAAATATAGTATTTTATTGATGAAAGAAAGAAAGAGAAAGGAGGGAGGGAGAGAGGGAGGAAAGGAGGCAGGGTCCCAATTGGTCAGTCTTTCTTACTCATATATGCATGATCACACAGCTTATCTGAGGACTGATGTGCAAAGGGAATAGCAGAGGTGAGCATTCAGGAGACAAACCTTGGGGAGTGACTCAGATCATAAATAAGAGGTGTGCTGAAGTGGGCAAAGTCTGTGTTCTGGGAAAGACACTGGTGCCAACGAGGCTGTGCAGGCATCCCTGGACTACTGTTGAAAAATGTCCCAACTATTTTCTGGATATAAAATTATCTGCTGTATCAGAAGACACGTGTGCATATTTAAAAATTGAGCGTTACCCAGCAGTTTCATTCCCTCTACCCTAAAGCTTGGTGACTAAGTGACTGCAGTAGTCCAGGCAGTGGGAGAAGAGCTAGCAAAGCCAGACTGCCACTGAAGAGCTGACTCAGTCACTGGCATCCTGAGGACCAAGCATGTGGGATCCTGCTCACAGCCTCCATTTTACAGTTCAGCTGAACGTCCGTCTAGATTGTCCAGTGCTCACTGGGGCACTGGACTAAACTTTGAGGGGATTTCTGAATTAACAAATACTTTTAGGGACTTCCCTGGTGGTCCAGTGGCTAAGAATCTGTCTTCCAATACAGGGGACGCGGGTTTGATCCCTGATCACAGAACTAAGAGCTCACATGCTGCAGGGCAACTAAGTCTGCGCACCGCTACTACTGAGCCCGCACGCCACAACTAGAGAAGCCCGTGAGCCACAACAAAAAGCCCGTGTACCGCAATGAAGACCCAGCACAGTCAAAATAAAAAACAAAAACAAACCCCCCCAAAAAACCCCAAATACTTTTATTTCCCACACACCTGTCAGTAGTAATGAAATTTATTCTGTAATGTGTGAACTGCAAAAACATTAAACCCCAAGGAATTATTGTTGCTTTTGGAGATAGGGACTATCTTTACAATTTATGGGACTTGAGCATAGTGAAGCTCTTTAACATAATAATTTAAAAGTAAGAATAAAGGGGCTTCCCTGGTGGCGCAGTGATTAAGAATCCGCCTGTCAATGCAGGGGACACCGGTTTGAGCCCTGGTCCGGGAAGATCCCACATGCCGCAGAGCAACTAAGCCCGTGCACCACAACTACTGAGCCTGTGCTCTAGAGCCTGTGAGCCACAGCTACTGAAGCCTGTGCGCCTAGAGCCTGTGCTCCGCAACAAGGGAAGCCACCGCATTGAGAAGCCTGTGCACCGCAATAAAGAGTAGGCCCCACTCGTCTCAACTAGAAAAAGCCCGGGCAGCAACGAAGACCCAATGCAGCCAAAAAAAAAAAAAAAAAAAAAAGTAAGAATAAAGTTGATTACCAGCTAATATCTTACATTTTCTGACATGTCTTAGGACGTGTCACTCTATATAGTCTTGAGAACCCTTAAAGAATGTAACTTAAGAAGTGTAGCCTTGGCCTTCCCTTGCCTCCATATGCAGTGCCATACTCTTCTTTCCACTCTTCCTTCCTGTAGCTTTATCAATAGGTTTACAAGAACAAAAACATCTGTTTTGCCATGGGCACAGATTCCTATGGAAGCTGAACTAAGACAGTGGAAAAACGCAGCCTGGATAAGCCTTATTTTTTTAATGTACACTCCCTAATATTCATGATATTTATGCTGATTTTAAAAATGATTATGAATAAGCACTTGTTTTCATGCCTAATAAATATGCATTGTGTATATGCATGTGTATCTCTATCTACATAAGTACAGGTAGACATACATGTATACATATACATGAGCTAATTTTTTTAAAGATTATTAACTCCAGGTTAAGACTCCATGCATCAAAAAGGAAAAAACAAATTTCTAGGAAAGCTGGTTTATGAAATAAGTTTTATACACTGCCTTCACGTATCCATGAAGTTTCTAAGTGAGAAAAAGAAATCTTACCCTTAGCTGCGACTTCTCACCAAATATATAAAGGGCTGCTTGGCGTTTCAAGAGCTGGTTTTGCAGGTAAGTGCTGTTACTGAAGGACGTCGAGTGATCCTTGCCTGCCAGCCGGGCGCCAACATCAACGAAGGATGTTGGAGAGCTGATCAGGCGAGCGCTAGAGCGAAGACTTGCCCAAACACCTTCACAAAAGTCAAAACAATTGAGTGAGATAATCTGATGTGAGAATGACACTGAATAGGGGAAAAGATGCATGCTCTGTGGGTACAGTTTTAGAGGTAACAGCAAATTAATTCATCTAAGTAATCATGTATCATATTGGTCATTTGTCATTTACTTTTGCATCATATAAGCATTATTAATATAGTATTTCAAAAATCATTTGGCTCAGAGGTGACCTAAAAATCATTTGGCTCAGGGGTGACCTAATAAGTCACCCAAGTCAATTCTATTTTTGTATACTGATATAAATTCAGTAATTATAAGTAAATACTGGTATCATAAATAGAGTGCACTGGCTCTAGGAAAGAAAAAATGTGGGCAGGATGCAATAATGAAGCCTAGGAAGGAGAACGTGGAGTAAATTTCTCAGGGCTTCAAGAAAGAAGGAACATTATTCTGCTTTAGTCAGTCAATTTAACCATAAAACCACATTAAGAAATAAATTACAACTTTACTAAACCCACTAAAATCTGAGAATTAATATTTGTGTATCATGCCAAAATAATGTAATTTTAAGTCAGTAAAAGTTATATTTTAGTCTTTTTTCCCCCAGTATCCAGGAAAAACAGTGAGAAGTTATAAATTTAGTAATATGCATTTCACTGAATCTTAGGAAGCTTTATTTAAAAGGTATAGTCAGAAGCAGATGTCTTCTAAGGGAAAGGTCAAGCTAAGCTACTGGAAGGATCTCATAAGTTGACCTTAATTATATTAATTAGAAAAATCAAGGATTTCTAATATGCAAGTGAGACTATCAAATATTAAATATCTAAACACAAAGGCATATAATAAGTCCCAAATTTGACAGAGCTCCTTACAAATGCCCACAGACTGTAGCGTTCAAGCTGGTGACGGAGTCACAGTGGTACATAACACTGCCACTGCTTCCCTAAAGTGCATTCTCTAGATTTGGAAAAGCTCTTTGAGAAGCTTTAATCTTTGCCAAATGTTAAATCAAGCCATGTTTCTAGGTGACTACAAGTCATCATGATAATGTCACATCTGCTTCTCTTTATAAGCATCTATAGGGTCAGGAGACCAGTTCTCAAGAAAAGGTATTGTAAATTTCTGCTTAACATGGATGAAACTTTCTATTATAACCTATGAGTTTTCTTAGATGTTACAGCAAGTGTTAATTTTTCGGTAAATGGCATCACAGAGGAAATTCAGAATGTGGATGAGAATAAAGATAATTTGACAAACAAATGTGAAAAAAGTCACTTGTAACACATATGCTTTCATATGAAGATGGTTAAAAAGAGTGACACATCAGGACAGATAATACAGTACCTTGATAATGGACTCTTCCCTTAGCTGAAGATTTGGGATTTGACTGAGTAAAACATTTATCTCTGTACCCATGCACTGGTAGGCAAGATTAAAGAAGGAAGAAGGAATGAAATGTATATAGCAGCAAACATCAGAGCAAATGGAGTAAGAAAAGAACAGGTTAATTTTAAACATTAAGTTAATGATAGGGGGAAAATGTAAATATATTAAAAGCAGAAGATTTGATTAACAAATAAAAAGCTGCACAGTCACACAAAAAGATGAACTGAGTGCCTGTTAAATGAAATTTCAGCACTTGTTTATAAATATTATAAAAGCACAATGAAATGGACAGCGCAGCAAAGAGTGCCACTAAAAAATTATACCAAATGGAATAAACTTTTGGAGGTTGTCATTTGGTGAGAAACAAATTTTTATAATAAAATTAAGGAATTTGGGGAGGGGTGAATGTTAGGAATACACTGGCCCTAGCATTTAAGGAGGCTGACTGATTGGCAAATACGATGTGTCGTACAACATGTTTGTTCTTTGAGCAAGGCCATCATATCAGGAATGAACCTCTAACAACCATTTGGAATAACAAAGGGCATGTTTTTGCAGTAGAGCATTAAGCATTGCCACACTATCTTCTTTCTTTCCTCTTTTCATTTGGAAATTCCATTTATTTTCCATAAGCAGATAGATAGTTACAAGCAGCAAAAATTTATGACCCTGTGACAATACCCAATGCCACTAAAAATACAGCTTGTGATGGTTGACGTAATGACTTCTCCTAAAATCCCTATTTGCACCAAAATGATAGGCAGTATCAAAGATAATACTTTTGTAATTTGAGTAATATTGTTTTTTTCCAACAGAAAGAAAGTGCTTCGTGACTTATCGCAAACTTTACCTGGTAATAACAATAATGGTGAGCAGTAAGTTACAGTTATATTCTTTCCTGAGTAAAGGAACTGCTCAAATCACTTAAGGAAAATGATTCTGTACTTATTCAGGATTGAAAACATTAATGGCAGGATTATTAAGCTATCCATTTCAAAACTGCTAAAATATGACATAATTTGATAAAAGAAAAATCATCATAAGTGATTTTTCATTTCTGTCTCACTCCTTTGGAAGTAGGAAATGAAGGGCCTTGATGGCTTTAGTGGCCAAAGGAAGTCAGAAAGCTAAGGGTTGCAGAGGCACTGGCTGATTATACACAGAGAATGCTACTGCAAGACAGAACAAAGACCTGGAACAGCATGAAAAAGGCACAGGGACTCCTGTGTGCGAGCCAACTACTCTCCTTTCTGCCAAGGTTTTAAGCTTTCCTATTGGAATATGGATCATTAAATGCTTACAGTGAAGCCTGAGTGGTTGGTTCCTGATTCTGAGATACTGTTCCCTAAATATATCATTTCCTTATGCTAGTCCCTTGGCCTAGAATGACTTTTCCCATTTCTTTACCTGACAAACTTCTTATTCCTTAAGATCCAGGAACAATGTAAACTCCTCTGAAAAGCATTCTTGACTGTCCTCCTAGAGTTGTAGACAGCTCTATTTGAACTCTGATCCCATTGCACTGTGATTATTTGCACATTTTATTCTACTTGATTGTGTACTCCAAAGGGCAGGGACCTAATCACATTTACTCTTATATCCATGCTGAGAGCCTGATATCTAAGTACTGCAAACATTTGTTGATTATTTTCTTTTTGAAAATTGATACATATGAGCTGTTGTAGTTCTCTACTATACTTTCAACTCAATTATTTGCCCTGAATGAAAAGGGTATTAATTAAAAAAAAATTAAGCACTTTCTCAAACAGAGCCTCATTAATGAAAAACTGCCAAGTGTTTATCACCTAGCAGAAAATCAGCAATGAGAAAACGGGCTGTACTGATATGGGGCCAGCAGGGCTTGGAGAACCGTAAGTCCATCTGGCAGTCACATTAACCAAAGGCATTACACTACTGCATTGGTGGCGAGGTCTGCTTAGCTTCCTGAGTGATTCCTAGGTGTCAAATACTTGTCCTGAGCATGTAACACCGACCTGGAGCGGTGTTTTTCCAGACTGCAGGGTCCTCCTTAGTGGTTTGTGAAATCATTTTAGAAGGTCGAACCAGTATTTTTAAGGAAGTGAAACAGATTAGAGTGGAAAATACTATGAGCACTGCATGTGGTATAGATGAATATTGTTTCATGAAACTTTCGTTATAGTCTATATACATTTTGCATTGTGACTTAGTACTACCTTTGTGATATAAAATGTGTATGTATACATATAGATATAAAATGTATTTCTTACTGTGAGCCATGGTCAAAAAAGTTTGAAAGTTACTGGTCTAGGCCTAAGACACATTCTCCTTTATCTGCTTGCCTTTGGCCAGTGAGAAGCAACCTGGCTTAAGGTAATTTACATACAAATGTAGACTTTCCTCCCATTTCAGTGGAGTATTATGCAACAATAATGACAACAACCTCAACAATAATAATGGAACTAACATTTATTGAGCTCCTATTAATAACGAGCCACTTACTAAGTGAAGTGCTTTACATATATTATTTCATTCATTCCCCATAACTATTCTAAAGCTAGAATACTTTTTATTATCTCCACTTTACGGATGAGGACACTAAAAATTACGAAGTTTCCTGAATTGCTTAATATCATACGCTAAGTGGTAGGACTGCAGCTTGAATCTGAATGTAACTGAACCAAACTCTTAATGTCTTCTCTCCTAAGCAACCATGTGACCCCGGATCTGTCCAGCAGGGTCTGGCTAAGGGGACTGTTTCAGGGAAGAAGTGCTACAGTTCATCCCACCCATGGGAGTGCAGTGTTGTTCAGAGCATGAGCGTTTGCTGAGCAATCGTATTGTTCTCTCTACTCTGTTCAGAACAAAGGAGAGAAGGAAAAGAGATGCTTGGGTTGGACGTGACGACAGGGTATACTGAATTTATGGATGTGACCTTATGCCTAGCACAGTGCATGAGGTATAAGCTATATTCAGTGAAGGCCGCACTGAAATGGACTGACCTAATCTTAGTCCCAATTATGCTCTTGGCTGCTAAGTGATCTTGGCTAAGTCACATCATCTCTCAAAGCCTCCTAAAGTACCTGTCCTGGAGGTTATTTTAAGGATAAAATAACACTGTAGAGGAACTTAAAGGGCTATGAAAATGTAAAGGATGAAAAATTTAAAAGCTGCCTCCATGTGGCTACTTCTCAAATATACCCAGGTATTTCATTTTTATATTTAAGAGGCAGATTTTCTCATGGCATTTTTCTATACAACAAGATAATTTATCCAAGTTGCAAATACTTGCATTTTCCCCATGGGGCACAAAAGCTATTGTAATTTTAAATGAAAAGCAATGTGATCTATTCACATCTTCATTTTTTCTTAACTGGTTTTTGCGTCAAAAAGGTTGCTTCCCCTGGCTTAGGAACTCTTCAACGTGCATGCTGAACGCTAAGTGACCACCCTCACTGAAAAAGGGTGAAGGAGAAGGTGAAGGTCAGTCTAAACCCTGGCTCATTAGAGTGGGAAAGGCACACAGTGGAAATAACGTAAGAAGGAAACCTGTAACTAAGATTCTATGACAATGAAAGGAATGGAAAAACAGTGAAAATACAGATGAGGAAAAAGGAGAAGGTTAGGAGGGAGATTTCGAGATAGGAGGCTCTTCCCACACAGGGTAAATGAGGAACTGCTGGAGAAGTGGTACCCAGCTCTCTGCAGGAATGAAGAGACTCTGTACTCGAGGGTGGGAACAAGGAAATGAACTAATGTCAGGGCATGCAGGTGTCTACATATAGTCTTGCCCTGGCCAATCTGAGTGTGCGTCTACCTGCCATGTTCATGTTAATAGGGAATCTTCTGAGAATTCCCAAACTTGCTTGCCCCAGTCCATTCCTGCTGCTCTATGTGAGAGGGATGATGCTATCAGAGGAGACAAAGGAAAGCAGCTCCAGGGATCACAGAAGAAGTTGAAGGTGCCAGGAAACAGCCGTATCTCATCTTCCAGTTAATCACTGGGACCTTGGGAGATTTGGAGGCTTTGGGAGTGAAGAATTAAGAGATGGAGTAAAATAATAAGATTTGCGTTTCTGGATCCTAGCTTAAGATACCAGAATGAAGGGGACCAGGTTAGGAGCAAAAAATTGTCATAAGGAAACACACTAAGTTTACAGAATTTTCAGAAGAAAATATTTGGGAAGGGGGTCAGAAATAATAATTATGGCCTCATTATGCATAGAAAGGGTCATAAACAGATTAAATAGGAGATTTTAATCCTAAAATGTAAATACAGCCTTCCAGGTACCTTTGAGAATAGCAAAGAATGGACTCATAACTAGAATGTAACCACTAGTGGGGATTCCCTTGTATAAAAAAGCCATGAGTCTGAGGCCAATATAAAAAAAGCAAAGATAATGTAGTTGAAACAGATTGGTGAATATCCTTGTGCCTTAGGTACCAACACATTAGGAGAGACAGTTTTGTACCTAAAATTTATATTACGGGTCACCTGGCCCAATGGAGGAATAGATAACATGTTGTTGATGAAGTTTACAAAGGCAAAACTCAAGAGCAGGGTGGGGATGGGAAGACTTCAACTAACCAGACATATGCCAGAAGTTGCATCCTACTAAAAGTTAAAGGGAAAAGTTTCTGACGTGCCTGCTAATATAAGCTTTCAGATGGCAAATAAAGCAATAAGAACTGCAATGTCGAACCAAATTCTGACAGGAGTTCTTGGCAACAAAAATACCAGAAACCTTAGGAGAAAGTCACTGTACTATCTTTTAGTTCAGATTCACCAAGGAAGAAATGATGAAAAGAATGAAGTTTGTGTCTTAAACTTTAAAACAATAGTATTTTAAAAGTTCCGGGAAAAGTTACATATGACTGTTACGGGTTTAAATGTGTCCCTACCCCCTGTCAAATTTCTTATGATGTTGTCCTAACCCCCAGTACCTCAGAAAATGTGACGTTATTTGGAGATAGGGTCATTGCAGACGTAATCAGATGAGGTCACACTGGAGTGGGGTGGACCCCTAATTCAGCATGATTGGTGTCCTTATGAAAGGGGAAATGTGGAGACAGATGCACAGGGAAAATGTCATGTAAAGATGAAGGCAGCAATATGGCTGATGTTTCTACAAGCTAAGGAATGCCAAAAATTGCCAGCAAACCACCAGAAGCTAGGGGAAAGGCATGGAACAGATTATTCTTCACGGCCCCCCGAGGGAGCCAACCCTGACAACACCTTCGTTTTGGACTTCTAGCCTCCGGAACTGTGAGACAAATGGTTGTTTAAGCCACACAGTTTGTGGCACTTTGTTACAGTAGCCCTAGCGAACTATTACAATGACCTTAAGGCCTGATTAGGAAGATACTTGAAGAAGGCTGAAAGCTCTTAGGAAATTCTGCCATCACAGAAAGTTCTGATGAGGTAGGAAAAAAAGTATCTAAAGAATCAATATGGCTGCCAGGAGATGTGCATAGTAATCTTGGTTTTCAAAAGGAAAAAAAGTGAATTTTGTAAAATAGAGTCTTTATGTTGATTCTGAACCACTGTCTCTTACTCCTCAAACTAGCACTTCAGAGAACAGGAGTAAAAATAACAGGCACTGGAGGCACAGCCTTTGAGTCTGGAATCATGTCTCCCTAACTGTTTATGCTTCTGTGCTCAGCCTTTCTACACTGCAAACGTGAAGCATCATGGAATGCTGCCAGAGCTGAGTCACCATTTAGATATGTTCCCCTCCTCTCCCAGTGCTTCCAAACTCATCAGTATGTTAAGATTTCAGCAATTATTATACCTCTTGTCCCACGAGGCTAAACTCATCTGTCACCATGCTAGTAATAAATTTGATCATTCGTTTAGAAAAGGGTAATCAAAAACAAATTTAACCATAATTAGTTGATTTGAAGTATCGCTATCTAGAAAAAAGTTTTCTGCTTTTAAGGTTGTATCAGTGCTCAGTTATAAAATCAATCTTACTAACCTCCTCGAGCAAAGCTATTGGATGGGTTTACATCCAAATGTCCTGGCACTACCTGCTTAAGCACAGTGGACATTCTTGAAGTCCTCCTTTCAGTCCCTAAAGTCAGCCAAAAAGAAGAACAAAAACCATGTCGTTCGGGTTAACATTACTCAAATGACAAAAAGTTATCTTCATGTGTAGCATGTCTAATTGCTGCCAAACATTGTACTTTTTAAGTACCCAAAGCTTTAATAGAGATAACAAGGGCAGTGTTACTATTTCCTCAGAGATACACACATCTGCAAGATTACAGAGAGTTAGGTTTGGCAAGTGCAATCAGAGAATTTAATGATAAATGAAACGAGGCATGCATGGTGTTACTTTACAAGAAAAGCCACTTTCTGCTTATGTTGAGCTATTCAAATAGCTGATTAAGCCAAGGAGACCAACTTCTCAAGTCACATGCTCCTGTGTCTAACACATTAGGGTTACCTCTACATGAACCCTTTGGGGTTCCATCACATGATAACTGAAACAGAATATTAGTACAAGTCTTAATGGCTTCATCCAAATCTAGTGAAAACAAACTGTACTGCAAATCATAAAAGGCTGCAGAAATTTCAGGAATTTCAAAGTTATACATGATGATTTTAATAAATATACATTTAATAAACAGATGTTCAACTTACACATTCAACTCTGTAATATTTTAAAGTCTATGTAAAACAGATTCCAGGAAAAAAAAAAATCCCACATGACTTTATGTTTTCCACCACCTCTCCTATTACTCTTTTAAAAAGGAAATAATTAAATCTCTAAATTTGGTTACTATTTACTAGAAGTTAATAGTGGTACCCTGATGTCTAAATAAAATAAAGTTATAGCCCCACAAGGTAAAACATTAAGGGGTCATGTTGAAGGAACAATGCAAATAACTAAAGAGACTAACCCTAGGAATGAATATGACCTTTCACAGTTGTCAAGAAGAAAAATATTAAATCTTACCTGGAGACAGAGCAAGTGCTGGCCTGACAGTAAGGGTGTTATTGCCACTGAGTTTCTGATGGACAGAAACTGCACTCAGTAAGGCTTGCAAGTACTTTTCTTGTTCTATGCTACTGGAAGATTCTAAAGAGGAGGTAGGAGCTATAAAAGGAAAAGATATTACATAAAACAAACTGTATCTATGTTAATAAAACAGGCTCTCTCTATATACATACGCTTATTCTTTCTATATATGGTCTTCAAGTTACCGTACCCAAATATAGAAACCAGCCCCACTTAAAGCTCCAAACTATTAAATGGCTAATCCTCCTATGATATTGGTTTCACCACACCTATTTCTTGATTGCCTCATCATCCTCCCAGAAAGAGCCCAGGTCTGGAAAACCAACATACAGCCGGTCCTTCCAAGCACAGGTGCAGTTTCTCATCAACCAATCAACTCAAAATAAAGATTCATAAAAGACAACATGTCCTTGATGATCTCCCCCAACCACTCTGTCCATGCCACTGTTTGGGAGCAGAGGATGGAGCAGTTTCCCTCAGCATCCCAGAATGGGCAGAGGTGAGAATATCCCAGTACCAGTAATTTTATTCCAATTCTGTCACATAGGCCTAGGGGATATGAACTTGTAGAGGGTTGTTGTGGGAAGAGAGGAGGAAGATGAGAAGACAAGAGCAGCTGCTGCTCAATTCCCTGGTCCTTTTGAAAGAGGATCAAAAAGTATGCACAGATGGAAACAACTGTCAGAGCAATTCTGGGTTGGAGGGAGTCTGAGCCTGGCTTGTGTGGAGTAAAACAGAATCACTGAAATCGGCCCAGGCACTTTAAAGTGGCATCGGGAGGGATTCACTGGAAGGACAATAGATATTAACAAATTTTCTGACAAGGTGAATAGGAAATAAATAATAAGCATTACTATATTTTTGTATTTAAAGTTGATAAACTTTAAGGTGCCATCGTCTTTTATAAACTCTAAAATGTCATCAATTATAAGATGCACCACAATTTTATGTACTAAGACTAAAAAACTCTGCCATTTAAACCATGACACAATTATTTCTGTCACATGAATTGTAAGTTGCATTCCAATTTCAAAGATATTAAAATGTGAGCAAATGTGTGAGCTCAAAAATGTGAAATATAGTAAATTTATATTGAAAAATAAGAAACCAGTGGAATAAAACAATTTCAATTTTTCTAACTAAAAGTTCAGTGATATGCTCATTAATGCATTAATGCTGAAATGATTCTCTCACTTTATATAACCTACATATGCTGTGTTCTATTATACCCATTATGTGGCTTGGGAGGATTCCTCTGGGCAGAAAAAGTTAAAAGCCAACTGCCTTCAATTACACAAAAATGCCAGGTGAAATAATAACAATAACAACAACAATAATAAAATAGGGTGGTGTGTGTCATGCCCTCAGTCAACTGAATGATCAAAGACGTACTGGCCAACTTTTAACTTTCAGGAAGGAACAGATGAGAATAAAGAAGAGATATCAAAAAGCACATGGTTCTACCTACTGAACCACTGAACTTGAGTGAGTTCATTTCCAAAGAGGAAAGAATGCAGCAGCCATCCCTAAACTGGATCTGATATCTTAGCGGTCCTTGTTTAATTTTATTGAGCATCTACTTTAAGCTAGAAGTTATGAGAAAGGTTAGCAAAATATAGCTCCTGACTGACCTCAGACCTCAGACATGGTGCTCAAAAATATCCTCAGAAAAAGGGGCAGTGCACTTAGTATATCTTTTTAAAGTTGGCCAGCCTCTGGCTTTCTGAAAACCTCTCTGCTTGAGAGCTCCTAAAGCAGCATTTTGGTCATTAGTTTGCCCTCGTGTGAGAGAGACTTGTAGGAATGAGATAGAATATCTTATACCACATGGGACAGAATCCCTATTTGCTTCTGAAGTGGTTAAATATATTTGAATGCTTCCCAAAAGAAAAGAAAATGATTAGTATATGTAATCTGTTTCCATCTGTGGATACTCTGGTTTGTGAAGTGAAAACAGCCTAGAACCAAAGACTTCATTATGTTAATTTCTATTAAAATCCAAATATAAACAGACATATTAAGCAAGATGGTAAATTCAAGGTGGAGCCCCACATTGTCAAGTCTAGTTCTTAAGCTGTACATGTATATAGCACCGTGGAAAAGGCTATGTGTGAGAGGCTCGATGAAAGGGTACAACTGGCATTCCCAGATTTTACTTCCTTCATTTTTTGGAATACTCTGAAGTGGAAGGATCAGAATACCGCTGTAAGAGAGCTGCTTACCTGCCTGAGGGGAGTTCTGAGATTTAAAAAGGCCAACTACTCCCTTCCCATGGAATCCTCCAGATCGCAGAAGCAGGGTACTGCTTCTTGAGTTCTTCCAACATACAACAGGCAGGCGATTGTGTCGATAGCAGCGGGCTACTCTTGGTAAACTACTGTCCTGTACAGCTTGAGGTACAACTAAAAGGCCAGGATAGCTTTAGGGACATGGAAGGGAGAAAGAGAATAATTTGGATGGGCGAGGAGGGGTGGGGAGAGGAGAAGAAAAAAGAAATGGAGAGAAAGAGAATATAAGAACATGAATATCATAATATCATAGTAATTTTCTAAGACTCAAACATATTGGTGGAGTGGTAAGACATATATTTCAAATATGAAACTAAGTTTTAACTCAGTTCTTTAGGGTTTGAGAAGAAAAGGCCTAGATGGTGAAGACAGCTAACTCATCCACTAATCTGTATTATTATTATTATTTTTAATAAGCCTCCTTCAGTGATACTGCAGCCTTTTGCTGAGGAACAAGCTTAGAAAATGAAAACGTTACAAAGAATTATTAAGAAGGCTTCTGTTAAACATGATTTCCCTTGCCTTATACATGACTTGAAATAAAGATTGCAAGATTAATGTATTTTAAAAAATTATTAATTTATTTATGGCTATGTTGGGTCTTCGTTGCTGTGTGCGGGCTTCTCATTGCAGTGGCTTCTCTTGTTGCAGAGCATGGACTCTAGACGCACAGGCTTCAGTAGTGGTGGCTCACGGGCTTAGCTGATCTGCGGCATGTGGGATCTTCCCGGACCAGGGATCGAACCCGTGTCTCCTGCACTGGCAGGCGGATTCCTAACCACTGTGCCACCAGGGAAGTCCCAAGATTAATGTATTAGTGTCAACTTTATGAGAATGACAAACTGTCAACTCATTGGATTGCTGAAATGACAACAGAGAATAGAGTACACTAATATTTAGACTGCCAGAGATGGTGAAAGGATTAAAAATCAAAACCAAATGATCTTTGGTATGAAAACAATTCGTTCAAATGTCAAGTACGTTTAAATATTTTATTAACACTACATGTTGATAATTTTAAAAAAAGATTAGCTCGTAAAGTTACAGGATATGATGCTGGGAAAATGAAAAACAGGCAAGAGACCTTGTTTTTAAAGATTACTAAGTACTAGAAGACAGGCAGCTTTCAGAGCATTTCTTTCCTTTAGTTTATTTAGAAATATTAGACCAAAGAGATTTCATATTAATAACCTCCTAACCTCTAATCCATGTCTTTTTTTGTGATTTTTTTTATTGTGGTAAAATATACCTAACATGAAATTTAACATGTTAGCCATCTTCCGTGCACAAATCCGTGACATTAATACTTAACCAGAGGTACCTTGGAAGTATTCTGAAAACCTAGTACTTCCATGCTTCAGGAAGTTACAGGCTGTATTCTTCTAATACCACAAACTGATAAAGAGACCTAGCTATAGACATAATCACTCAAGAAGACTTGAAAAGCAGTTCCATTATTTAGGGCCCTCTATTTCTTTTTAGAAATCCATATCACTAGCACCTAGGTCAAGAAATGGACCATAACCAGCATCCCCTGTGTCACCTCCCAATCACTATTTCTCCCTCTTCGTCTTCAAAGATTATCACTATCCTTGACTGCTAACAACATGGATGAGTTTTGCCTGTTTTCTGAACAAAAAAGGAACGAATAGAATTTATTTTTTTGTGTCTGGCTTCTTTTGATCAACAGTATGTTTATGAGACCCATCCATGCCTTTGCATATAACTGTAGTCTGTTCATTTTCATTGCTATATAGTAGCTCACTATGTGATTATACTATTTATCTATTCTTCTATTGTTGATTTTGAGTAGTTTCTAGTTTTTGACTATGTAAGAAACATGTTGCCATGAACATTCTTGCAGTTGTCTTTTGGGAGAACATATGCATTCCTAGATGGAGTAGAATTTCCAACAGATACATGACAGATTGTGCACTGTTCAATACATGTCTAGAAGTTTAGTAGATGCTGCCAGACAGCTTTCTAAAGCTGTTTAACCAATTTACAGTCACACCAGCAATAAAGAGTTCTACTTGCTCAACATTTTTACTAGCATTTTGTATTGTTGGTCTTTTAAATTTTAGCCTTTTTTGCAGGTATAAAGCAGTCTCACTGGGACTTTAATTTGTATTTATCTGAAGACTAATAGGTTGAGCATTGTTGGAGGATGGAGGGAACCAAAAGTACCCACCAAACTGAGAAGGCATCTTGAGACTAAAAAATCAGACAGGCAGCTCCATATAATTAATGGATCAGTTTATTACAGGGTAGCTAACTCATAGGGTGGGATCTAGATCGGGTGAATAATGATGAGGAAACATTCTCAACTGCACTCCAAGCCACTGAGGGGCCACAGGGACAATTTTATAGTTAACCTAGGGTATGGGGGTAGGTGCTTGGAAACAGGATGTGCATTCTCAAGTTAAGAGATATGAATAGGTAACTAGTCTCATGGGTACTGGGAATACTTAAGGGAAGGTTTTCATCATTGTTTGGGGACTAACAGAGCATAGAGGCTACCTGGTCCTAATGATCATTAAACAATATTTATTAACTACAAAGCTCTTGATGCCAGAGAAGTGACTCACTGCATAGTACAGTGCTTGGTAGGGTCAGCAAAAGACAGGAGAAACCGTAAGGGCCCAAGATGGCATCAGTTATGCTAACAGCCATACAAGCATCTTTTCAGATATTTATTGCCCACCAGGATATCCTCACAAAAGAGGATATCCTCTGCCATTAGTTATTGCCTTTTTACTCTCTTAATGATGTCTTCTGATATATAAGACTTCTTAATTTATCAATTTTTTACTTTCTGGATAGTGTTTTTCCTGTCTTAAATCTTTCCCTACTTCAAGGTCATGAAGATATTCTCCTGTCTTCTGGAAGCTTTTAATTATTTTAACCTTTTACGGGTAGATCTACAGATCAATGGGAATTGATTTTTGTCTATGCAGTGTAAGGTAGAGGTCAAAATTAATTTTTTTCTTGTATGGATATCCAGCACCATATATTGAAAAAAACATCTTTTATCCACTGCTCTTAAGTGCTATCTTTATCTTAAACCCAGTGTCCTTATATGTTGAGATATTTCTGTATTCCCTCTTTTGCTCTAGTGGTCTGTTTGTCTATTCCTGTGTACATCCCATACTGCCTTAATTACTGTAGCTTTATAAAAAGTCTTGATATCCTGCAGTGTTATTCTATAAGACTATGCTGACTACCTCTAGCCTTTTGCATTTTAGTGTAACTCTTAGAATCATCTTTTCAATTTCTGTAAACATTTTTCTGGGATTTTGATTGGGACTGCATCGAACCTATAGATCAATGTCTGGAGAAATCGCAGTTTTAGAATATTGAATATTTTAGTCCAAGAACATTAAATATCTATTTATTTGTGTCTTTAATGATCCTTAATATTGTTTTGACTGTTCCATGTAGAGGTCTTACTCATCTTGTACTAGATTTATTCCTAAGTATTTAATGTTTTTTAGTGCGACTTTAAGTAGTATCAGTAGTACTAAAATAACATCATTTAAAATTTCATATTTTAATTATTTGTTTTTGGTACATATATGACTAATTTTTGTATAATGACCTTGTACCAGTGACCTTATTAAATTCACTTATTAATATAACAAGTTTATCTGTTGATTCCTTCAGATTTTCTATGTGTATAATCAGATCATCTGTGAATAATACAGTTTTATTTCTTTCTTTTCAATTTTTCTGACTTTTATTATCTATTTTTCTAGTCTTTTTGTACTTCCTAAGACCTCTAGTACAACACTGATCGGAAGTGGTGATAGTGGGCATTCTTTTCCTGATCTCAGAGTACAAGTTTTCAATAGTTTACCATTAAGTAATTTTTGCTATAGGATTTTTTTAGACACTTAGGAGATTAAGGAGCTTCCCCTGTATTTCCAATTTGCTTAGGGTTCTTTTGTAAAAAATCATAAATATATATTACACTTTATAAAATGCTTTTCTGTATACAATGAACTTAAAACACTTCATAATTCTTTTAATGTGGTGAACTATGCCAATTAATTTTCAATTGTCAAGCCAGTTTTGTATTCTTGTAATAAACTATACTTGTTTATAATAAATTCTGCATGAAATGAAACTTTTGTCATTATGAACCATCCTTTTTTATTGCTAGTAAAATTTTACTTTAAAAATCTACTTTAATATTTATATAGTGACAATAGGTTTTTTTAAAGGTAGTTTTGCATGGTGTATTCTTTCTGTTCACTTTCAACCTTTTTGTAATCTTGTACATTAGATAAAGCCCTTAAAAGCAGCATAAAGCTTTAAAAAATTCTGATTATCTTTTTCTTTTAATTGGAGCATTTATCAATTTATAAGTAACATAATTACTGATATATTTGAATTTAAATTTACCATCTTACTCTTTGCTTTCTATTTGTCCCATCTGTTCCATACTTCCTTTTCTCTCCTTTCTTGCCTTCTTTTGGATTATTTTTTTTTTTTTTTTTTTTTTTTTTTTTGCGGTACGTGGGCCTCTTGCTGCTGTGGCCTCTCCCGTTGCGGAGCACAGGCTCCGGACGCGCAGGCTCAGCGGCCATGGCTCACAGGCCCAGCCGCTCCGCGGCATGTGGGATCTTCCCGGAACGGGGCACGAACCCGTGTCCCCTGCACCGGCAGGCAGACTCTCAACCACTGCGCCACCAGGGAAGCCCTGGATTATTTTTTATTATTCCATTTCCTTCCTTCTAATAGCTTGAGGGATTTATGTTATTTAATATCACTGTAAGTTCTTTATAATAAGTGTTCTAATAAGTGGTCTGTTAAGATTGTATTTTGTTTCTGACAGATTGAAATGATAAATAATGTCTTTTCTCACTGTCAGGTATGATTTTGATAGCAAGCTTCTCAAATAGTAGGACATCACACCTTACACCTTTGCTTACACTTATATACAAAGAGAATATAGTTAGAACAATAGAGTATCAGGAAAATTACTGCATAACAACAAAATCACAGCCTTTCAGTACTTAATGCAAAAATTTTATCTGTCCCAAATCTCACACTATACTCCCAATCTGTTTCTCAAGTTTCACATTGGTATTTGTACATTTAAATTGTCATTTAAAATGAGATATCTATAGTTCTTTGAAAACAGTAGGATTGAAACTAATAGTAACATTAAGACAACTTTCTAAGATATGTACAGGGCTTACAACTCACAAAGTACTTTCACAGCATTATTGTATTTAATCAAACCAGTAATTTATAAATGCAAAGAATAGAATTTACCTGGAAATGAAAATGATTAAACTTGTGGATGGTAGAAATGGAGTTTTCAAAGATATAAAGCATGGAATAGGGCTTAACAGATATATAAAACAGCAATAGACAAAAGAACAGAAAAAAGAACATGTGTTCATTTACATTCTTTAAGTAATATCTCCTGAAAAAATTCTAATTAGACAGCATAAGGAAACCCTACCTACACTTGGGTTAGCAAATTACAGCCTGTGGGCCAAAACTGGCCTTGCCCATTTATTTATGTACCGTCTATGGCTGCTTCAGTGGCAGAGTTGAGTAGCTGCAATGAGAGAACATATACCCTGCAAAACTGAAAATATGTATGTACTATTTGGCCCTTTAAAGAAAAAGTTTGCAGACCCCTGACCTATAGCAGATTTTCATCTCTCCTGTCTGCCTGGGCAAATTCTATTCTTACTCAAGTTATCTCAGACATGTTAGAAGAGAGGCAAATGGGAAGAGAAAGACAAATATGGGAAATTCATAAAGCAGACAAAAACTGTTACCATTCACTTTCTGATTTAATATAGGCACTGTTCAGTGATATAACTGTACTTCTGAGAATGTCAGTGAGATGCTTGCACATGCTGCATAAAAAGTGTCCCTTAAACACACCTACCCCTGGACACCTTGCTCCTGTTTTCTAGCATCTCTCTTTCTCTCTGTGCTATGGATGCAAATAGCCCATTCAAGATGCAAATGGAAGGAAGGAAAGGTCTCTTTTTGGACACCACCAACAGACTTACCTCCGGCAGAGTGAATACATCCTGTTGGAGGCGGTGATTCGAAAGTACTCTGGTTTTGAGCGAGAAGAGCTGCTACTTATGGTTCCCAAACCTAAACGCTGATAGTCTCTGAAGCAAGCTTTTTCCACTAACTGTTCCATTGTAGATTTCTCCGAAGCCTTCAGGGTGGTACTTGTGGGGAGTTCACTATCATCTGAAACTGTGATGGCAGAAACAGGTTTTGAAGAAATGATATAGCTCAAAGTAGAGGATTAAAAACTTCCTTCTGAAGAGGATCCTTAACCAAGAGAAGTTTATATTAGGGCTAGAGGTGCTATGTATACCAAAATTAAATCATGTAACTTCTCTGAGGAATCATTATGCTTAAACATAAATTAAAACTGTAATAGGAAATAAAACATCAGGAGCTCAACTAACTCAAAGTGTCAGGGAAATTAACTCAAAATTTCTAAAAACAATCTAATTTTGAATTCATTACCCATATTTTTCTGTTTTAGTCAGGCTTGCTTATTAATGTCCACCTGTAGTGATTTCTGTTTAGGACTCTATAGAATAAACATTCATACTTTGTGAGAGACTAACCTGTCAGTAAAACTGATCTCTAACATGATCACTACATAAACTCATCATTCCAGGTTTCAGTTAACTTCAAACAGCATAAATTTTTATTAGAAATTTTTAGATTAAGCAGAAGGTCACTAGTGGGAAATGACCTTTCTTAGGTATGAAGGAGTTGTATTTGGTAGAAGTTATATTTTGTCAGAGGATGTGGTATATATGGGAAACTCCCTCACAATTTTGCAATCGCAGGTTACAGAATCCTTTAAGATTTTAGATGTTGGAAGAATTCCCAATAATGAAGTATTTTAGGGAGGATTTTAAAAAAAACAACATTCCTAATTGGTACTGCATGTTCTAACTAAAAAAAAAAAATTTCCCTGTTAAAGACTATCTTTACTTACTTCCCTGTTTATTTTTAAAGTGAGAGAAGTCAAATTAAGCTTTCAAAGTTTTTGGAAATGTACTCAAAGTTCTAAAGTCAAAGGGAATGATATGGCTCTCTTCCATTAAAAGGAAAAAAAAACCCCAGCTTATCTCTATAAGACTTTGTGCTTTAGTTTGTGAACTTCACAATGCAAATATATCATTAGGTATCAGTTTTATTTGTGTTGGCCTCTTCAGAGGAGCAAAGAGCATTATATAATTTGGTCTTTTGGTGGAATAACTATCATAGAATAAGTTTTTGTTCTGTGAAATCATAAAATCTTTGAATTAGAAGTCAATAGTGATGGGTAGCAGTCGTTTTTGTATGGCTTTCCATGTGACTGTGAGAAGCCAGGGTTCCAATACATGGTCTTTTCACTGCCCCCAGAGGCAAGCCCGTAGATACACATACTGAAATGGAGACCTTTAGCTAGTGAGCTCTCTAAAGGTGAGGTTTCTATCTTTAAAATGTTCTTGTTGTTATTAGTAGGAGTAAAAGTAGCAGTTGTATAATCACTGATTGAGTCTAAGAGCCTGAGAAAGAAAAGGGTACAATGGCATCCTCTCTATTAGACCAGATTCTCTCTAGTGTTAATTCCATAAGCATACTTGACACTAGGTTAAGGAATAACATTTGCTGCTAGTTTTCTGCCTTTATTTTCCTGACGGAGAGTTATCTCCGCTTCCCAGATTCTGCTCTTTTAAATATTTAGCAGGCACTTTTTTCTTATCATCTAAGAATGCCTTCATCTTAGGCCCCCATTTTGATGAAGAGCACCCACAATGTTCTTACCAAAACCTCAAATCTTCAACTTTGAATATTTAATGCCCTTATTTCCTTATTCTTATTCCATAACAATAACGTATGGGGGGCTACTTTATACCTAAATTTTCTATGTAGTGGGGTTTCTTTCTTTTTCCCTTTAATGAGACCCACATAACAGTGGCCAATCAGCTCTATGGATTTGGTAGAGGAGGAATATAACTTAACAAAATCTTATCTGAACAATGGAATATTGGGAAAATAAAATTTTTTTTTTCCAGTTCTGAGAAGCTGGTAAGTGCCTCTCATCTTATTAGATAGATCTAGGTTTTTGAGAGTCAGGTTTAAGTGCAACTATGTCTTAGTCTCTTGTTCTTACTCATATAAGAAGAAAGATATAAAGTTCATTCATGAAGGAAAAACAAGTTCTCACATACCAGATATGTCATCCTCTTCATTCCATCCAGGACGGTTCACTCTCTCTTCCACAATTGTCCCTGTCCTCCTCTTCAATAAATACTGCCGCCCAATCGTCATTTTCCCTGCCCTTTTGGCACCTTTCACAATTGTTTTTGAGAAGGTGCTACAAGTCACAAAACCAAAGAGAATGTCAATTTAATATGAAGATGTCACTTATATTTTTTGATACCTACGTTGCTCAACTTGTTTCTTCTCTATTCCCACAGCCACTAGCATTGTCCAGACCTTCATTAAGCCTCTCTTTCTTTAGATCACTCTTTATATGTCAGCAGACTAATTTCCCATAAAACACTGCTGTCATCAGGACACTGTTTTAGGCAAAAAGTGCAAGAACCTAGAGTGGGACACAAACTACTTATCATTCCCCATCTAAACTCCTCAGTTTGGCTTTTTGGTCAAACATGCCCCTAACCTACTCTGGTTATCCATGCCACTCCCCACACCAGTTCCCATAGACTATGCTTGCAGAAGTCCTTCTCCATGGAAAGCCAGCCTGCCTCCTTCTCTGCTGATTCAAACTCTCTACTAACTCATAAGTTTTTCTTTAAGATCTTGACAATTATAACTGGCAACACCTTTACTTATTTCTTAAGTGTTTTAAATGTGTATGTGTGGTGTCCTGCCTTCTGACACTAGAAGCCTTCTGAGATACAGAAAAGAGTAAAATCATTCCCCTCTTTGAGAGGAGAAAAAATAAGAAACCAGAAATTTGAGTATCCTTTTGAGAGTCAGCTTTAATTAAAGAGAAACTAGGATTTAAGTCATTTGGACCTAAAAGTACTTTATTTATTTAAATGGTTTACTTTTTCTTGCTGATAGAAATTCTGGGTATAGATATCTACAATTCAAAGAATTAAACAAAGAACCTATTTCCTGAATAATCATATTGAGATGAAGGTTTCAAGTAAGATTGTTTTTGATTATGTTCTTCTTTATTGCAAAGAACAGAACTCTTTTTGTGTTTTCTTGTCATTTGACGAAAGGTGGTAAGGATTCTTTTGTTGTCAAATAGTTTTACCAGTCCTCGTCTTTAGTGATCTGAAGTGTAAATCTGAGGGTTATGAGCATGTTTTACATAGTTGTTAGAAATCACAGAATACTGGTATTTCCTAAATTAAACCTATTGTGAATCACTTCAGGTGTAACTTAAACTTAATAGGATTTTTGAATTTTTTCCAGCTAGAGCTATATCTTTTGTTTTATATATGCAAGACAATTCTAAGGTATTTAAAAATTTAAAATTGCTATATCTCTGTTGTAGCTTGACAGAATCAGCTTGATTTTATAGATATATATAACCAACCCCACCCTGACAGTTCTAAACATAAAACACCATACAAAACTTTGTTTCTTCCATAGAGGGCTGAGATAATGAATATCATAGGCTCCCCTGTGACCCCACAGTGCTAAGATAAGATGCTTAGCTCACCATTGTAATTGCCTAGAAAGCTGTTCATACTTCTTCAGCATCTCATATCTGGCTATACGTGGTCTCTTTTGCTCACCAGGTAACAACGGTACAAGTGGCTAGCTATGCAGTTTAGAAGTGACTCAAATCACCTATAATCCCCAACCTACCCCACTTTCAGGCAAAAAGGCTTTTTCTCCAAAATCTGCAGAGTACTCCCTAATATGTAATTTGTACTAGCAGATGTCCAAATTCCAGGTGTTTGATGATGAATGGACTGAAATGTTAAGCCTTATATTTTATCACTAACTGAAGAGAATTTTAAAGCAATTGTTATTTTGTAAAAACTGAAATTTAAAAGTTTCAACATGAATTCCTCAACATTTTCATCAGAAAATAAGGATTCCTACTAAAGAAATATGACAAGTAAATGCAATGCCTGATCCTGGATTGGATCCTGTACCAGACAGAAAAAAAAAGTAGCTGTGAAGGCTCATAAGCAAAATTTGAATATGGAATCTGGGTTAGGTAAAAGTTTTATGACAATTAAATTTCCTGGTTGTGATTACTGTACTGTGGTTATGTAAGATAATGTCTTTGTTCTTAGGAAATGTATATTGATGTATTTAAGGATAAAGGGGCATTATATATGTAACGCAAATGGTTTAGAAAAAATATATATATGAGAGAGAAAATGATAAAGAAAATGGAATAAAACAAACAACTGGTGAATCTGGGTAAAGGGTATACAGGAATCCTTTGTACTATGTTGTAACTTTTCTATAAATTTGAAATTATATCTAAATTAAAAGTTACAAAAAAAGAAAAAATAAACATTCTCATCTCTAGACCAGAGCAAAACTGTCTACTAGACCTGGATATTAATGAAAACTGAAGTTAGAAAGCGATCAGTACAGGAAAAAGGGAAAACAGAATTTCACATTCTAAAAATGCATCATGAGCAATGGACATGATGGTTACATATATTGATGCTGCTGTTCCATAACTCCTGAGCTTGGTTCAATGGGTGTGACAAAACAGCAAACAAAGAGAACAGTCACATATTGACCCAAAAGATAGGTCACTTGGCCTGACAGTCAACTATGGGAGGGCTGAAATGAAGAAACCTGTCTTCTTACCGAAAGGAAGTGTTCTTTTCCTTCTGCTTGGGTAAAATTATTTGTGGGGTAGTTTGTCCAGCAGCAAAAGCAAAGGTGGTAAAAATGGACTGAGGATAACGAAACTTCATCAGCTGTTTCTTAAAGATCTCTACTACTTCTGGACTCACTTCTTCATCAAATGCTACTTTAATCAACTAGGGACAAAAGAAATTAAACATATCAGAAACATTAAGGATTTCCAGATAGCTTCCCCCAAATTACTGAAATAACAAAAAAAATAATAATACTAAATGGCAAGAGTTTCGAAGTTGAAGGGACCTTGGATATCATGCAATAAAATTTTAAAATTTCAAAAATAAAAAAGGCTCAGAAAGGTTTACTTGCTATAGATGGTTAGTTGGCAAGGAATATCGTGTATCTTGAAGTTGAGTTTCTTTAAGACTATCTTTTCTCAATTTCTTTTCATTACTTTTCTTTTCTTTTTTTTTTTTGGTTGAGCCACACGACTTGTGGGATCTTAGTTTCCTGACCAGGGAATGAACACAGGCCCTCGGCAGTGAAAGCACAGAGTCCTAACCACTGGACAGTCAGGGAATTCAAGACTATCTTTTCTATGATAGGATAGGGAAATTAACTTATAGTGGCTGGAGTAGGAAACATGTCCTTCTCATTTATTAACTGTTGGTTCTAGATAGGGAATTTGGCCTAAGAAGGTCTCTTCCTACCCAGAGATACTATAAACCTAGGAAGAAAATATTCAGTTTGACTAGAATCCTAGCCAGTAGACCCATGCAGCATTCTAGTTTAGAGTCCTTTGGCAGTTGGAATAGTGAAGAAATCTCTAGGAGGTCAGTACTCTCAGGTGACCAGAGAAGGTCTGGGCCTAGAGATCAGCAGACTTACATTTCACACAATTAGCATATGGAGGTACTAGGGAGGGCTTCTTGCCTGGAAGGAACGAGGCAAGAACTGGAACCCCTGCAAACCTGAGAAGTCAGAGACAAGGCAGGAAGAGTGAGAAGAGCACAATGTCGCAGACTGAGAATTATAAAAAAAGGAAAACTAAGAAAAGATCACTCTTCCAAGTGTCTGGTTTGCATCAATAATTTCACAAGTTCTGATATGTTCAGAGATCCCTGAAAAAAGCTCATCAGGGGTTACTCAGAACCTTAGACCTAGCTATAATTCTCAGAGCTCTACCTTTTCCACAGAAGAGCCACAGGGCATTTCCTTCTGAAATAGATCCCAAGCGATGCTTTCTGTCTAAAGACTTTATCAAACCCAAACTGAGGTATGACTTGGCACAGAATAAGAGTCAACTGTGTGTGTCTGAATTTCTAAGATCACTGAATATCAACAGATAATCTGTTACTACTCTGAGTTGACTGCAGGGCTCAGGAAATGGAGGATTAAATCCAATACCATTCAAGAGTTGACTCAATCAAAGATTACCCTCTCAGACCCTCTAATTCTCCTCATCCTCTAACTCCTGACCATATGATCAAAAGAAAGTGGCCATGACATCATTTGTAGAAAACTTTTAAACAGGAGACAAATGGCTCCCTTTCTTAATACCTGAAAAGATGCTGATGTGATCTGCAGTCCTTCTTGCATGTTCTGTTGTAGCTGGTTCTGCATTGCGATCTTCTTCTCCTTGGTGATGGAGGCAATGGGAAAACTTCGCACAACTGTCTGCTCACCAACTATAGGAAGACAGGGTACAGACTAAGCAACAGCACTTTACAGCTCATTTCTTTTTAAAAAATAAATTTATTTATTTTTGGCTGCATTGGGTCTTTGTTGCTGCACGCGGGCTTCTCATTGTGGTGGCTTCTCTTGTTGTGGAGCACAGGCTCTAGGCACGTGGGCTTCAGTAGTTGTGGTGTGTGGGCTCAGTAGTTGTGGCTCACGGGCTTAGCTGCCCCGCGGCATGTGGGATCTTCCCGGACCAGGGCTCGAACCCATGTCCCCTGCATTGGCAGGCGGATTCTTAACCACTGCGCCACCAGGGAAGCCCTTTTCTAGAGCTCTTTTTTAGAGTCTCTGCGCTCATTTCACCAGCCTCTGCCGGAGAAATGTGTCTGGAAAGGACAATGTCCAGGAATGCAGTGAGAGAAAGTGCCACGACTCTAGAATCGCATTCATTAGTTTTGTTGCATGGCAATTCATTCCTGAGAAACAATCCTTTCCCGGAATGAAGGAACTGTCCCAGCCTGCCAGGCTTCATTCTAGTTCCCCAGCCTATTATGTGCCACACAAGATCATCTGGTTTAAGGTATCTTATAGGAAGGGTAGGTTTTATACAGAAGAAAAGAAGTATTTTCAAATATTGAAAAGACACTTATCATATTTAATGTAATAATAAAGCAAAAGAGAAAAGATTGTTAAAGTTTGTTTCTGTATAAAGGTGCTATACTATGTATATGTGCCTTCAGAAGATATATGATTGGGCTTAGGCTCAAGATTTTCAGGAGTTTAAATATTAAAGCAAGAAAGGGAAAATACAAATAATTATTTATCAACTACCTGAGGGTATGAAGATGAGCATCTAGAAAAGAAGTAGCACACATGAAGCTTCCCTTGGAGAGCTCACAGTTCCCCACGGGGAAGGAAAGTCACATGCAGAATACAGAATACAACAACGTGCAATTAGCTCCTAGGTTTGAGGGAACATGGCTTTAAATATTTCAGAAGGGGAGAAGACTTCTGCACGCTAGATGGCTAGAGACTGATTCCTGGAAGAAGTGAGAGAGAAGGTGAGCGTTGAAGAGAATGTAGGTTTGGATCTGCAGAGGGGGAAAGGGTGGGCATTTCAGGCAGTGGTACAAGTAACAGAAAAGAGGAGCAATGGGCTAGGCCCCTCAGCTAGTAAGCCAAAGGGGGTGAGATTTGAACTAGGTTTATCTGACTTAAGAGCCCATATATTAAGTAATCTACTTATTATTATCAGAATTCCTCAGTCCCTGAACTTCTGAATTCCTAACCTGGAAAATTCTCTTATATTAGACTCATACCTAGAGCCTAAACAAAATCAAGACATACACAGGATTTAAGTTCTAAGATGTATTAAATGACTTACATAACACATGTCAAATGATCAGATTTCTATGTGGCATTAAAGGAGAAATTTTAAAATTTAAATTAACTTAAAAAGAGAAATAAAAGAGGCAAATACAAAACTTTTCTCTGATGAAAATAATTTTCCTAAAATGTGAAATTAACCCAAAAATTGTCAGGAAAAAACAAGAGACCAATACAAGCTTTCACACTAAATATGGCTTTGATTTCTTTAAAAGACATAAATTAGAGCAATTTAAATGACCAAGTATCTCATATATTTATATGCCCAAAATATATGTTTATGGCCACTGAGCTCACAAAGGTTTTAGTAAAAAAATGCTTTAAGTACTAGATATTTAGTTTTAAAAATACACTTGCTTACAAATACAAATGTAATTTATTTACAGTAACATGACAGGAGAGGATTGAGAAATTTTGCTCTCTTTTTCACTCTTTTTCAAAAGAGCACAACTATTCCTGCTGATTCATTTTCTTTATTGAATTTTACAAGCTTTTTGCTTTTCATGTGGTAAGCAATCTTTATGACCAATAAACCATCTTGATTCTGTCTAAGCAAGGGATTATACAACTGTTAGATTCTGAAGATAATACAGTTTATAAATCTGAATTCCACTGTCTAACAAAGTGCATAACACATAGTACACACTCATCAAATGCTATTGAATAAATAATTTCAGATGAGAAAAGAATTCTAGTGACCATTTATCCCAATGTTTCTCAATCCTCAGTATGTAACAAAAATACACAGATGCCTTGCGGGGGGGTTCCCCCTCCTAGAATCCTATTACAGATTCTAATTCAATTGTTTGAGAGTTAGGCCCAGAAAAAAACCCCTTTTTTTTTAAAGCTTCCCAGATAATTCATATACGCAGTCAAGGCTGAGAGCAACTGCATTATCACCAAGCAAGCCCAATTCCCTAATTTTATAAAAGGGGAAACTGAAACTCAGAGAGGTTAGGGGACTCACTTAAGATATCAAGATTGGTCAACAGTGATCTAAACCTGAGCTTCTTGATTTGGAGTCCAATAATTTTACCCAAAACCTTATATGCTTTTCCTATCAACCAGAATAGTTTATATAGAGGTTTAAAAAAGATAATTCAGACTTGATAAGGTATGCTATTCCCTTCTAATACAGAAGATTGTAGAGCATAGTAGTAAATAGAAGTTGAGGGAGTTTAGTGAATAGAAGAGAGGTATCTTCTTAGAAGAGAGGTCTGCTAAGAGAGGAATGGGGTTAGTTGAAATGGAATGAGAGAAGTGGAGTTAGTTAGTTAGTGCTGTACAGCCCTGCAATGCTTAGCACACCCTTCCACAAAAGGGATCATGAGTCTGGAAAACCTCAGCCTTACAGTTTACTGCAGGACTCAGAAGGTGGGGCAAATCAGCAGAGGATGTTAGTAGCTGGATACTATGAATATCCCTAAGTCACAAAATGCTGCCTCATGAAATTATTATAGTTTCAGTGTATGAACCGTGGTTTGCTCTCTAGAAGATACCTTTGGTTCTTCAAATAAGAATCTATGATCCAAATTATCATTAGCTTTGACAGACAAAAGTTCTAAAAAAAATCTGTGTAGTAAAAAGGCTTACTCTGAATATGAACTGACTTGCAAATCACTGCACACAGATGGAATCAAAGCCTCATGTAGCACATAGATAACCCTGTTCTGATGGCATTATATGAGCCATACCTAGCTGATCATGGGGAGTCCCTCTGAACAGAATTCTGTATGTGGTGAGGAACAAGGCTCCTTCTGCTGGCAGGAGCTGAGGGCCTCCAAGAAGGCCTCCAGTGGCTTCTTCTCTTCCATCAGGATCCAGCAGGACTCGAAGACCTTCACAAACAATTTCTTCTCCAGGCAGTAGAGCAGGTCTAAGAATCTTGGGCTAGCAACAGAGAAAGTTAATTTAAACACAACTCTAGTGGGATTTCCAACCCTTAGACCAAGGTTATCTTTGCAGTTACAGATCTAAAAAATTTGAGCCAGATTTCCCAAGTAGACAAAATGAGTAAACAGATTTGGGAAGAGGCAGAAATGATGTTTCTATATCCAAATGTAAAAAGATTCTTCTCAGCATTGCTTATTCACAGTAAAATCATTGGAAATTACTAAACTTTTTGAGATACCTATTCAATGGAACATTTTGCAACCATTAAAAAAATGACATGGATCTATATATGTGAACATAGAAAGATGCCAGAATACATTGCTAAGTAAAAAAAGAGCTACCAACCAGTGTGTATATTATGAACCCCTTTTAGAATATGAACCAAACTGTTAAAGGTGGTGCTATCATGGTTAAGGGTAGAGGTCGGGGTGAGGAGGACCATGGGGGACTTTCATTTTGTACAATGTGTGCTTGTTTAATGTTTCAATTTTATACAAAAGCATTGTTACTTTGAAAATTGAAAAAAAATATTTTAAAAAAATAGATGCATCTTTGAAGAGCCTTTCTTAGCCTTTTATAAAGATTAACACAAAAAATGGCCAAGCTATGACCATTTATACATCTTGGGAAGTAAGGAACCACATGATACACTCCCCTGAAGGGTTCAAAAAAATCCATCTCTCCTGAAGATATAATACGCTTATTATTTTTTTTTCCTGAGCAATAAAAACTATATAAATCAGCACTATTCTTTTTGTTGGCTCTAGGAACCTCAGAGCTAAATGTAAAGCCAAAGTATAATGATCACTGTGTGTCAGATTTCTGATAGAATTATCTCTCCTTTCCATCTGGCTTCTGATTTCTCCTTTGAATTTATTTTTAGTAGTTCTGTTATATAGGTAAGAGGGTCTTGAACCCTAGTCCCACAGACTGGTGCCAGACTAACTGCAAAATAATCATCTGGGAGGCTTGTTAAAGTACAGATTCCCAGGCCAAGTCCCAGGGTACTCCTATTCAGGAGGCTGGGCTGGGATTCAGGCCTCTCAATTTTTAATAGACTTCCCAGATGTTTGCGATGTATGCTTGTAATGCATACAGATTCAGGAACCTGGTGATTTTATGGTAATTGCCTTAAGTCATTTTTGGGGGGAAACAGGCAGGGCATAAAATCGTGGCTTGGGCTTGGAAGTTAGAATGTTCATAATTTATGCCTTGCCTATAAAAGTAGACTCAACAAGAGGTTATTATTGCTCCTTTGTTGATCAACTATTCTGTTTCACTATACTTTTTAATGAGGATCTACATGTAAACTCCTCTCAAAGTTTAATGTATCATTAAAACTAGAGCTGGTCTCTGTAGAAGGTTAGGAGAAGGTACTTTCTGGGGCACAACAGTCTACTGTTGCTTTTTTTTTTTTTTTTGCGGTACGCGGGCCTCTCACCGCTGTGGCCTCTCCCGCTGCGGAGCACAGGCTCCGGACGCGCAGGCCCAGCAGCCATAGCTCACGGGCCCAGCCGCTCCACGGCACGTGGGATCTTCCCACACCGGGGCGCGAACCCTCATCCCCCGCATCGGCAGGCGGACTCTCAACCACTGCGCCACCAGGGAAGCCCTACTGTTGCTTTTTAAAGAGATTTTATACTCTGAAAGCATGTAGTCTGGAATAATTACCTTCTGTATAGGTGGAAGTCTTCTACTCTCTCGATGCACTGCTTCTAGGGTTTCAACGTGCATAGCTACAATTCCTGGGATGAATCAGAGTATTCAAAATGAAAGAGTACCAAACAAGCAGAATTAAAACAAATTCTGGATATTTTAGAATTAAAAACTAATCATAGTTTGGTGGTTCCTCAAAAAGTTAAACACAGAATTACCATATGACTCAGTAATTCCACTCCGAGGTATATACCCAAAAGAACCGAAAATAAGACTCAGATACTTGTACATGAATATTCATAGTAGCACTGTTCACAACAGCCAGAAGGTCAAAACAATCCAAGTGTCCATCAACAGATGAATGGATAAATAAAATGTGGTATATCCATACAATTACAGTATTATTCAGTCATAAAAGGAAATGAAGTTACAATACCTGCTACAACTGGATAAACCTTGAAAACATTATGCTCAATGAAATAAACCAGACACAAAAGGACAAGTGTTATATGATTTCACTTATATACAGTATCTAGAATAGGCAAATTCATAGAGATAGAAAGTAGATTAGAGGTAACCAGGGGCTAGAGGGTGGAGAATGGGGAGCTGTTGCTTAATGGGTACAGAGTGTCTGTTTGGGGTGATTAAAAAGTTTTGGTAATAGACAGTTGGTGACAGTTGTACAACATTGTGAATATAATTAATGCCACTGAGTTTTACACTTAAAAAAGTTTAAAATGGCAAATTTTATGATATATTTTACTAATTTAAAACTATTGAAAGAAACTAATTGAAACAAAAATAAATAGCAGGCTAAACTACATGGAAGCCAAGTATTATGCTGGAGAAAATAGACCCATAAGAATAATTCTTATTCAGTTATCTCTAATATTCTGGTTCTCTAATATCTGCAAAGTGATTACCTGGTATCATGCAATGCAGGCTCTTGATGTGATCCTGAGTAACTCCACTCTCTGTACAAACTTTGTCAATAAATCGGGTAATGAAACGCACAACAGAATTGGCAATGTCATTATTCTCTGAATCTTCAAACCCACTTTCTGTATCATAGCTCTCAGCTACACTTCCTGCAATACTAAGAAAGTTAAGGAAAGAAATCATGGTCAGTAAAACAAATGACTACTATATCACAGTGATCTTCCATAGCAATTAAAACTTGCTCAAAGGGATGTATACTCAAGTAGAAACCTCACTTAACTCCACGGCTTCTCTATAAGTGATAGTGGTGAAACATGATGTTCTGTGTGCCTACATTTGGAAGCTATTGTCAGGCATTGTTCTTTGGAGCCAGATTTGTTTTTGTAAGGAATATCTTCTGTCATTTTTCTAAGAGGAACTCACGAACCACAGAAAATAAAACAAAAAGAGACTTTAAATTTTATCTGATACTTAGACCTTCTAAAAAAACTTGTCCTTCCAAATTAATTGCCACATGGAGCCAGACAAAGTAATATGGCTATCTTTGGCCTTTGGCAACCGGGGGACATGTCCCTGGTAGGCAAAGTAAAAGAACTTTTTTTCAGCAAGTAGCGTATTTTTCCAAATGGAAGAACAAAATTGTCCTATGAACCCTTCTCTTGCCAATATTCTTCTTTCTGTCAGTGAATCACAACCATTTTGGTCACTTTGAAACCATCATTTGTCTGTAGGTGATACAAATCATGCAAAAGAAGGGAATAAATTTGAAATGGAGCAGATGTGAAAGTGTAATACCTGCCCGTGTTGCTTTTTTTTTTTTTAATTCAATAAATACTCCTGCCTCCTATGACTTCTTTTAGACTGCTAGTCATGGAAAAGACTCACTGCCAACTCTAAACTACTCACTTCTCTTTCTTCCAAATCCAACCACATTAGCTGAATCAGTGTTAGAAGTAAAGCAAAGTAATGAATTTGGCCATCACACCATCCCAAAGCATTAACAAACTTAGGTGTCTTAGCCACTCACTATGTAAATCAGATTGTAGAAAATGTCATGAAAGAAAAAAGAGGTATGAGCAAGTGATGGATGTGTTACTTAAGACAGGGAAGTCAGGAAGGCCTCTCTGGGTGGGTGACATCAGAGCAGAGAACTAAATGAAGTGAGGGAGTGATTCTTATGACTATTTCAGGAAGAGTATTCCAGATTGCAGGAACAAGAAGTACAAAGGCCCTGAGGCAGTATCATGCCTCGAATGTTGAACAGGGATACCAGTTTCATTGACGGAAGAGTGATAGGAAATAAGGTCTGAGCAATAGCCAGGGGCCAGATCCTGTTAGGCCTTATGGTTTTATTCTCAGTGGTATGGGAAGTAGTAGGGTTAAGAGCAAGGGATTGTTGAGGACATGATTACAGGCAAATGCAATGGATAAACTGAGGAAAAGGAGGGCCAAGAAACAAATAATCACTTTGACAAGAAGGAGTTCATTAGTAATTTTCCAGAGTGCTTTCTGTAAATTGCTGTGGTGGAAAGTAACTGAAGGGCTGGATCAGTAGTGGTTGAGACATTTGAAAAATCAGAGGTCATGAAAGAGAAGAGAGTATGGGAGGTGATTAACAATAGTTGGATGTAGTGAAAGTCTTTTAATAGAGAAAAGCTGAGCAAGTCTGAAGATGAGGAAAATGGTTAATTTTTGAAATATGTATAGCAATATTTACCCGAAATACTTTATATCCTGTGCTAAGCCAAGAAGAATAGGAGGGTCTCTGTGTGTCCACATTTGGTACCTGTTTGTGACAATGCTGTTGCTCCCACTTTCCCAGTCTCCTGGTGCTGATGTTCTTAGGAGCTTGTTTTTACTTGTATCTAGTGGAACTAGCAGATTGACCATGAGGTTTGCAAAGTGAATGGCCTGACTGAAGACAGTGCTTTCCTCACGTTGTACCAGCTCCTGCTGAGCTGATTTGCTCAGAGTAGGCCAAAGGCGTAGCTGCTCGGCTGCCAGGTCCATTGCTGTCTTCTCCTGATATTGGTCATCAGGCAGTTTACCCTAAAAACCAAAGCAAAAATATCCAAATCTGGGACTTCCCTGGTGGTGCACTGGTTGAGAGTCCGCCTGCCAATGCAGGGGACACGGGTTCGATCCCTGGTCTGGGAGGATCCCACATGTTGCAGAGCAACTGAGCCCGTGCGCCACAACTACTGAGCCTGCGCTCTGGAGCCCGTGCGCCACAGCTACTGAGCCCGCATGCTGCAAATACTGAAGCCCGTGCTCCCTAGAGCCTGTGTTCCACAACTACTGGGCCCACGTGTTGCAACTACTGAAGCCCTTGCACCTAGAGCCCGTGCTCTGCAACAAAAGAAGCCACTGCAAATGAGAAGCCTGTGCGCTGCAACGGAGAGTGGCCCCCGCTCACCGCAACTAGAGAAAGCCCATCTGCAGCAACAAAGACCCAACGTAGCCAAAATTTAAAAAAAATAATAAAAATTAAAAAAAATCCAAATCTATCACTTGACATGAGCTTCAAAAAACATGGAAGATGTTTTAATAATTCATCTATCAAATACCTATGTCAGTAAAAATGAAAATATATAAACAAATTATAACAACAACATGAAACGTAGTCTTTTTTTCTGAGCTCCAACAGGCCTTGAATGGAACCACATGACAAACATAAGGAAGCAGCAGCAAAACAAAGATGTACACACTTCTCATTGCTAACATTTCACTGCATTTATTTATCTCTATGGCTCTATCCCCTTCAAGTTGCCAGTTATAACAAATCGTTGACCTGAAGTACCTATTAATGCTCAGGTCAAATGTGCCAGTAGCATTTTCTAGTACTCTGCAGTTTCTTTTCTTCTGCTCTTTGGAGAAGAAGATAGAATGACCAAAGTCACAAAAAAATAGAGCTAGGTTTCTTTGTAAATATGGGAATCAAACATTATCACCACATGGGTATATAGGTGTCCATGGGATTTTTAAGAGGGGTTTCCTATAGGCTGAAGAGTTAAACAACAGCAGTAACCCACATCTGCACAGCACTTTACAGCTTATGAAGAGCTGGTATATCTATAGTCTCACTCATACCTAAACTGGGGCTCAGCGACAGACTTTTATAGAATAAAGGACACAGAAGCAGTGACATGTATTTGCTCTATGAATGTTTTTGAGATATACCAATGTCAGCACCACATCTTCTTTAAAAATTATCAAAAGCACCCCACCAGGCCAACTATTTCTAGAATATGACTTCGAGCTAATACTTTTTGGATCTGCTACAAGTTACCCCTTTTCCAAGTGCATCTGGTGTTTTGAGAGTTTTAAATTAAGAGAAAACAATTAAAGCTAACTGTACAACAATAATTTGAAATATCAATTGATGTCATATAGTGCTATTTGTTATTTAAGTTTCTGTTCTTATCATACTCAATAATAGATCAATAATATGTTTAAAATTACTTGAGGTCATAGAAATATGTGACTACTAGGTAGTTTCAGTTAGCTATAGAGGTTCATTTATCTCACATAATATAAGGCAAATTTAAAATGGAGGAAAGGATCAGCAGCAATGTATTAGCCCAGCATGTAGGATTAAAAATTACTCTTCAATTATATTTCAATAAAAAAATAAATTTAAAAAAACTTAAAAAAAAATTACTCTTAAAGTGAATCAACACTGATAATCAGCCCTTAGTGCTGCTTTAAGTTCAATTAATGAGGACAGTAATTTCTAACAGTTATTATTTAGTATGTGCCAGGAACTCTTCAATGTCTTTTACTTGTATTAGACATTAAAATCTTACAATAATGTAATCTATTGATTTTACCAATGTAGAAATAAGGCACAGAAAGGTAAAGTGAATTGCCTAAGACCAGACAGCTAGTGTATGACATTTCAAAATTTCAGAAAAATTTAAACTGCTCTTTCAAATTAAAACCAATATTCTTTATTTTAAACTATTTTCTTGATAGTTTCCTTAAATTTATTTTATGGTGATAAAAATATTTGGAAACATATAGAATACTCCTAAAAGAAGACCTAGATTTATTGCTGGCATACTTTTGAGCATTTATTTAGGAGTCAACTGACTTTAATTTGACATTTCTTCAAGAAGTTAATTGCATAAAGATATCTGCCTAGGTATTTTAGGGTTATTCTTTCTGTTCAACTTCCTATAATTGTTTCCAGGGGATTCTTATTTATTAAAATACTATAAAACAATTCTAGTGCTACAGAACTGCAGTAAGAAGTTATTATGGAAAAAAATGTCAGAAATCAACAGGAGAAAGATGCTCACCAGAGGGCTTCCTAAAGTAAACCCCAAATACACTGGTAGGAAGTGGCTAGATTTCCTTTAGCCCTGGGAATACCTGAGTAAGCTTTCCTTGAAGCCAGGACCACAGCCCCACACAAATACCTTTCTTTATCTTACCTTTTGCTTCAGATGTGGGGCATGATTGTCTTCCTTGGCTGAGAGATACAGGGATCGAACCTGTTCCTGCACCGCATTGTAAAAGGTTGTCTCCCAAAATTGCTGATTCGTCCAAATGGGGTGGTCCTGTACACAGGTGTAAGCAAACTGGCTGACTCCAGGGGCCAGTTTCTGTGAGAACACACAATATACATCACCATGGGGCTGACAGAGTCATGACAGTTCAGAAGGTTACAGGGGCCACAGATAATCATGAATGCCTTAAAAGGATTTATCTAAACAATATCTTATGGCAGTGCAAGCTTAGCAATCAGCAACTTACACATTTTTAACTGGCAACTTTGGGCTTGCTATCAAATCCTTCAGGGTCTCTGTCACTTTATCTATTAAAATGGATATTTTAGCAACAGCTAAAAATCAAGGAATTATATGAATTAGAGAATATATGAAAAGTGCCTAAACACTGTACTGCGCAGACAGCAAGCACTGTAGAGTTGGTAGCTCTTATTACAATTAGGACATATAATAAAATTCATGACAACCTAAATATAAAACTCCAGATAATTCAAAATTTCTTCTACTTGGTAGTAGAGTACATTTTGGTGGGGTTAGGGGGACACTAATTGAAATGCGAGTGAGCCTACAGCTTCGCCTTGCACACAGAATGAGGGCATATTATGAATTTGGGACTCAAGAGGAATTGCACCCTCCCTCCTGCTCACTCCAGCCATTTACCTCCCTACCGAGGCTGCTGTCTGGCTCAGAAAATCCATAGATGACTGTCCCGGGCTTCTGGGGCATTTTCTGGTAACCAAGTCTGGGTGTGGGAAGGTAATCTCAAACCAAACCTTCCTTTCCAGAACTTCCTGCTGGGCTTCTAAGTAAGAGTAAACCCTACTCTGTGACTAACAACAGAGGGAAAGAAAACTAACTCTGCAGTCACTTGAGGTTCTTCATAAATCTTTATGCATCTCATTTATACTAAAAATCTCATTAAGATGCACATTATTATTGCCAATTTAAAGAAGAGAAAACAGAAATTCAAGGTTTAAGTGATTGCCCAAGGCCGTATAGCAATTACATAAGTGGTGGAACTAGGTCTCAAGCCCAAAGTTTTGTTTGTTTCCGAAGTCCCTGCTCTTTTTACTATAGCAAATTATCTTGCAAAGAAACTGAAAGCAAATCATAAATAAATTAAATACTGTTTAGCACAACTATCTGTTTTTTTTTCCTTCACTTTAGGATTTTGTTTCCCAAAGTAGTATTCTGCCTTGAAACCTCTGATATGATTTTAATTAATGCTGCGTTTTAAATTTTACAGACAACTTACAATTGCCAAACTTCAGTAAATGATTTGAGTCACCTTTCCATAGCTGTTTCTTTCACCTCTAAAAGTTAAAGATGTTTCAAAAAATTTTAAATCCATTATTTCTCAGCAAATACCTGATAATACTTTCAATAGGCAGATAATTTTTGTTCCATTTTATTCTTTAGAATTGAGTTAATTTGTTTTCTATCAGTAGAGCTTTTGATAATGTAAGTTTTATTCTGAAGTAATTCAATAAGCGAATTCTCTTCTAAAATGTTGGACACTGAAGAGATCACTATTAAGGTTATATACATAACAGTTATATAGCAAAAAGTTGGTTCATTTCTTAGGGATGCATAACAAATGTATAAGATTCCTGGTAAAAATCATATGCTCAGTACATGCTAATTAATTTCCTTCTTGATTAAGAACAGACTAAACCTACAACTGGAATAGGCACCATGTATATCATGAAATGTAGTACTTATATAGTTGGAAGTGGAGTGGCTGTGATTTTGCCTAGTAGAATCTGTGTACTTCTGCATCCCGTATGTAAGTCCCTTTCAAGATAGGCCTATGCACTGCTGTTGGGATGATCGTCCACAACTCTGTTAAGGGCTATAAGCTGGAACTGACCATGAAGCACCTATCAGGAGATCCCCAAGGGGAAGCTGTGCAAAGACTGCTCATTTAAGACACAGCTACTCTCTACCTATGGGAATCAAGGACAAAATGTGTGTGGTTCTGTGAGCCACAGATACTGTGAGTCACATACTCCTTCTATACTCTGCTTGAGGACACCTGAGATGTGGGTTGAACTGTTTTTTTTTTTTTGCCCCAACCACTCTAAGAAATAACAATGACCTCAGTGGCAGTGCATAGGCCTATTGTGAAAGAGATTTTAAAGGCATAAAATTTAAACAAGGTAAAAGCATAATTCTCAACTGCCTTTCCCTTGAGTATAGTCAGAGGCAGCAACATTTCTTACAAACACAATGTAACAACAGATTCTAAAATTTTGGAGTTCTGAAATTATATTAATATAGATGAGCTCAGAAAAACTGAGCTCTTAACAAATCCTTATCAGTTTCTCACATGTAGTCCTTTTAGGATCATCAACAAAACAGAAAGTTATAATTAATTATAAATCTCTTATTACAACTTGACAGAGCGCTGTAGGAATCTGAGAGTCTAATGAAGCCCTGCCTTCCTCTTTCAGCGGTTTTCTCACTAATGCTGCATATTCACTTTCCTTGGCACATACCAGTTATTATCTACCTGTTTATTCACAAACTACAAGTGAATATGTAAAAACTTCCCTAAATCTTTTGAACAAAAGTGGACTGAATGTGTTCCAAGGCAGAAAAATGGTGTAACAGTAACAGTGGCCCAAAAGGTCAGAACCCACAGCTTGTTTACTAGATGAGAATGACAGCAAGGTGAAGGGATTATATAGGATAAGCACTTTTTGGTGGCAAGTCAGTCACAAATGGTGATGGCATCTGATACATGCATAAGAAATAATTAATTCCCCAATACTTTAAATATTATTATTTTTCCAAATATGAAATGTGCTTCCTTCCTTTGTGGTTTCCTGCTATGTCTTCTCAAGTGCAAGCAAGGGGCACTGAGTTCCTTGCTGTTCAGATGGGCAGATCCACTGCACTGGTGGGTAGGTGTGTTCTTAGGGCCAGCAGAGGGCAGAAGCACCTTATTCTGCCTAGATTCCATCCATATAAGGCTTTTAAAATAAAAATTGCAAAAATGGAGCCATGCATTCTGACTGGGCTAGAAAGTTGGGTGGAATGTGAATATTGCATGCCCTCACTGTACATTTGAGAGACCCCATAAACAAAATGGATTTCCCCAAGGTCACACAGCAAGATGGGTAGAAGAAAAGGGAACAGAGATAAGGTTTTCTATTATTCTATGTCATTTCTGTAAGATACAAAAACTAAGATATTTCACAAAACAAAACTATAATTATCTAGAGAAAGATGCAATGATACTGCTTAGGGGTTCAGATTCATTATGTTCTATGATAGTGTTAATAGTAGTTTTAGTAAACAAAGAAAATAAGCACCTGTAGATAAAACTATCTCATGATTCTGATCACTTTTTTGGTTTGAAAAAAAGACTTTCCCAAGATGGTTTCTCGAATTGGCGCATATGCCAGCTTTATGACCTTTTATTTTGCACACAGATGAGACTTAATCCACAATGAAGGTTTGAGGGTGGTGGTAATACTGTTGTCAAATGGCATCTTTCTTTCCTCTTCAATTTTGGCAATAATATTTACTTTACATTTCATAATAATTCTTATGATTTTATCCTAAATAAACAAGTGATATTTTGCCATGCAATTTTATGAGATGTTTAAGAATGTGTTGACTTCCTTCCTTATCTAGAAAAAATAGCTCTGAAGGTACTAGATTAAGAATACCATTCATTTTCCACAAAGTATTCAAAGGAAACCCAGCATGGGACAAGATATGGAGAATAAACTTCACGGGGCTCATTAACCAGCAGGCCAGATTCAAATCCAAGTAACTGGATACAAGTCATCTCAGAGACGAGTTGGTCAAGGGACGGTTAAGATATCAGTATGAGAGGCCTATCTAAGGACTGTCTGGCTAGATACGTTTGCTCTCCAGGCCCAAGGCTTCAGTTAGGGAGTTCAGAGGGAAGCCAGATTTCAGGAGAAAAAGCTCCTGGGAGGAGTGATTCCATAAATATGTAATGTTCTTAAAAAGAATAATTAGAATACAAAGATTCACTGTTTAAATTGCTGGGTATTTCCTATCCAGTTCTGGACACTGGAATACAAGTGTACCCTACCACGCAGTTCAGGGATGGTGCCAGCCAGCCCTTTTATGATTCTACACTGGCCTGTGAAGTCCACATATTAAGTCACTTGAAGAATTAACATGGACATATATATACACTACCAAATGTAAAATAGATAGCTAGTGGGAAGCAGCCGCATAGCACAGGGAGATCAGCTCGGTGCTTTGTGACCACCTAGAGGGGTGGGAAAGGGAGGGTGAGAGGGAGGGAGAAGCAAGAGGGAAGAGATATGGGAACATATGTATAACTGATTCACTTTGTTATAAAGCAGAAACTAACACACAATTGTAAAGCAATTATAGTCCAATAAAGATGTTGAAAAAAACAAAAAAAGAATTAACTTCTGAGTATTTTCTGATGAACTTTGGTGAAATGCTTAGTCTTGAGAGACAAAAGGGAGACAGGAATGGGGAAAACGTGTATTCAAAACCTATATTTATCAACTCGTAACCACATCTTAAACATATTTGCTTTGTGCATTTTTTTAAAACAAAGGACATACAACATTATAGATCTGGTTGAAGCCTACTGTGTACCTCTGTTGATCGCATTTCTCTCCTATCCTAGAGGCAACAATGATCCTGAATTAGGTATTTTTCATTCCTATTTATGTTTTTATACCTGTTTATATCCATAAAGAATATATAGGATTATATTGCATTTTATTCCTTATTAATGCTTTTCAAAGTATACATCTTATATTTCATTGATTTATGTAATATTTAATTAAACTATATAATTAATTGGGACAAAACGCCTAGCTCTTTGTAAACAAACAACTCAGAAGGGACAGAAAGACAGTGGCCTACAACAATGAATACTGTGTTCATTAGTCAGTGGGGTTTACAGAAAGGTGAGTAATCAAATTAGTTAAACGGAGGTAATGTGAGAATCTACCATAGTTTTTCCTGTTCTCCTACCTGATACTGAAGAGTGCAAGTAAACTCAAATGTGTAATGGTCTAAACCTCTCCTGGGCTGCTTAGAAGATCCAGGCACAAAATTTCTACACAAGAAGTATATTCATTCACAAGCATTGCCCAGTATTCATTTGATGTGCCAGTGTCAGTAGCTGGAATGACATGGTTGAAGTCCTTAAACTATGTATCCTTCTAATGATTCTCTGTATGAAGCTGCTTAGTAAATATTGAGAGAAGAGAGGATGAATCAATTTCTTTCCTTTGTGGTCCAGAATTTAGTAGAAATCAAATACTAGCTTGTTGTCAAGTCCTTTGCCTGCGTCTCGTATTCCTAAAAACACAAAACTGGATCTAAATCCCTGCCTCTTTTTGGTAGGTTTTTAACTTTATATAAATGGTATCATATTGTGTTTTATTCTGCCACGTGGCTTTTCACGTATTATGTTGCTAGACTTATTAAGGTAATAATAATTATTGCTATTATAACTAACTTGTACTATCTCTCACTATATACATTTGTCAACTTACTTAGTATTTATAGCAATTTTATGATCCACTGAGGTAAGTACTATTATTACCCTTGTTTTAAAGGGGAGGCACAGAGAAGTTAAGTAATTTGTCCAAGAGAATATTGCCAGGAAATGGTGGAACCAGAGCTGGGATTCAAACCTAGGTAGTTTAGCTAAGAATTTAATTTCTTAATCACAATTTAACTATTGTGTGAAATTCCACTGTACGAATATATAGCATTTCCTTGTTCCTGTTAATGGATATTTGTATTGTTTCTACCTTTTAGCTATTATAAACAATGGTTCATGTCAACTGTCAACTTCGATTATTAGTTTCAGTACTATTTAATATAGTTCCTGGAACTACTTGAGAGGAGCCTAAGAAATATTCCCATTGTTATCTGTACCAATAAACATTTTTGGGTTATTGTACACTGAACTCCTGAGACTGTGTTCTAGAGCCTGTGAGTCACAACTACTGAGCCCACATGCTGCAACTACTGAAGCCCGTGCACTCTAGGGCCCGCATGCCACAACTAATGAGCCCACATGCTGCAACTACTGAAGCCTGTGCACCTAGAGCCCGTGCTCTGCAACAAGAGAAGCCACCGCAATGAGAAGCCCATGCACCACAATAAAGAGTATCCCCGCTCGCCACAACTAGAGAAAGCCCATGCACAGCAACAAAGACCCAATGCAGCCAAAAATAAATTAAAAAAATAAAAAAAAAACACCAAAAATTTTAAAAATGACTTGTTTTTCCAGCATCTATTACAGATGAACGATTACTTTTTCTTTTTTTAAATTCATATTTTTACAAACTCGCAGATTTTTAAACATATTTTATTTAACTGTTCTTAAACCTGTTTAGAAACAAGCCAAAAAAACCTATCCATAAGTGTTTACTGGAAGCTGTGGACTGATGAACCTAATGATGTTGTTTATAACAGCACTGTAAACCGGGAGGATAAAGTACCTGATTGGGAGAATATAATCAGCAAAAAGACTAGTAGATACATAACAAGGTATTTTCTCTGAGGTGTAATTGCAAAAGGAGCAATAGAATAGAGGCATCAGTGAATCCTGGCACAGGAAATGGAGGAATTTGGTGAGTCATAGTTCTTACTAGGTGTACTTGCAAATGGCCCAAAAGCTCAACAGAAATGTTTATTATAGCATTATCTTTAATAGCTATACCCTCTCCAAAGTTAGCAATTTTAATGTCTAACTATAGAGATGAAAGGTTAGACAAATGATGGTACATTATTAACACAAAAGAATATTATGCTACCATTAAAGTGGTTAATATGATACTGTGCTTATGAATGAAGTGCTTATGCTATATTTCAGAAAAACAAGTCAATTATGCTATGATTATGTCTGTAAGTACACAAAGACTGGGAGGAAAAAGACAAAATGAAAATGAATTAAAGGTAATAGAATTCTGAACAATTTATTTTCCTTCTTCAAAAATAATTTTAAGAGATTTTTAAATTAAATGTGGCAGATTGAATATTCTTTTGCTCCCTGAACTCCACTGAAATGACAGCAAAAGAAAAACATTTTTTAAACATACAAGAACAAAGAGAATGAGAAAACAGACACCAGATAAATGATGTTAATAAAATTTTAGATGTCATAAAATGGATTTATAAGCAGTAACAAATGTTGAAGATCAGATAAAGCTGAAACCCCCTACTACATAGAGAAGGAAAGCCCTTTTCACACTTTAAAAGAGTAAATTTTATGGTATATGAATTATATCTCAATTTAAAAGATGGAAACAACCCAAATGTGTATCAACTGATGAATAAAATGTAGTATATATGTACAATGTAATACGTGCCAGTAAAAAAATATGAGGTACTGATACACGCTATACCATGGATGAACCTTGAAAACATTATGCTAAGTAAAAGAAGCCAGTTATGAAAGATTACATATTGCATGGCTTCATTCATGTGAAACGTCCAGAACAGGCAAATACATAGAGATAGGAAGTAGATTTGTTGTGGCCTAGGGCTCGGGGGATGAGGGGAAATAGGTAGTGACAGCTAATGGGTATGGTGTTTCTTTTTGTAGTAATAAAAATGTTTGAAAATTGCTTATGGTGAAAGGGAATACACTAAAAACCACTGAAATGTATACTCTGAATGGGTGCATTATTATGGCATGTGAATTATATCTCAATAAAACTTTTTAAAAAGGTTGCTATGTATACTTTATTTTATCACTTAAAAAAAAAAAGGTTGCTGACAGGAGAAACTGGGCAAGTACACATGGAAACTATCTGTCTTAGCAACTTCTGGTAAATGTCAAAATGCTCTGAAAGTTTACTTTAAAAAAATGATGGAAGAATATATAGTATACTGACACTAGTCAAAAGGAAGCTGGCGTGGCTATGTTAATAGAAGATGATTTCAAAGCAAAGAATATTACCACAGATAAAGAAGGTCATTTCATAATGGTAAAGGGTTAATCAAGAAGACATTAATCAAGAAGACATAAAACCCCGGAGTGTTTATGTACAAACAAGAGAGCTTCAAAATACATGAATGAAATCTCATAGAAATGCAAGAAAAATACACAATTATAGTTGGAGATTTCAATATCTCTAAGTAATTAATGGAAATGTAATCAGAAAATCAGCAAGGATATAACAGACTTGAATAACACTATCAACTAACTTAACCTGATAGACATTGATAGCACAACAGCAAAAAACCCACCCTTTTCAAGTGCATAAAAAACATTTATCAAGAAAACCTGCTCTCTGGGCAGTAAGTCTTAATATATTTAAAGGGATTCAAATAATATGAAGTATATTCTCTAACCAAAATGGAATTAAATTAGAAATCAATAGCAGAAAGGTATCTAGAAAAATCTTCAAATATTTGGAAACTAAACAACTCATGGATCAAAGGGGAAATAAAAAAGGAAATTAGAAAATACTTTGTACTAAATGAAAATGAAAACACAACATATCAGAATTTGTGAGATGCCACTAAAGCAATACTTTGGGGGAGATTTATAGCAATAAATGCCTGTATTGGAAAAGAATGGTCTCAAATCAATGACCTTAGCTTATACTTAGAGAGATTAGAAAAAGAAAAGCAAATTAAAGTCAAAACAGGCAGAAGGCAATTAATAAAGATTAAAGCAGTAATCAATGAAACGGAAAACAGAAAATCAATAAAGAAAACCAATGAAACCAAAAGCTGGTTCTTTGGGAAGATTAATAAAATTGATAAGTAGTCAATTAGTCAGACTGCTTAGAAAAAGAAAAAAGATAAAATTACTGCTATCAAGAATGAGAAGTAATATTATTAGAAATTCTACAGATATTAAAAGGATCATAAATACTATGAATAACTTTGCTATTGACAATATTGACAAATTAGATGAAATGGACAAATTCTTTGAAAGATATTTATACAAACTACCAAACCTCAAACAAAAGAAAACAGATAACCTGAATAGGCCCATATCTATTACAGAAATAGAAATTTTAGTAAAAAATCTTTCCACAAAGAAAGCTCTCAACACATGGTTCCACTAGGAATTCTACCAAACTTTTGAGAAAGAACTAATACCCCTTCAACACAAATTCTTCCAAAGTTTGTCAAAAGTGTGGATCTTCCCACATTTTTGACCAAGGTGTAAGGCAATTAAGTAGAGAAAGGATAATCTTTGCAATAAATGGTGTCAGAGCAATTGAATCTTTGATCATATCTAGTACCATATAGAAATATTAACTCAAAAGGAATCATAGACTTAAATGTAAAACCTAATACTCTAAGGCTTCTAGGGATATTTGCAAATCATAAATTTGCTAAGGAGTTATATCCAGAATATGTGAAGAATTCTCAAAACTCAACAGTAAGAAAACAAACAATTCAGTTTTAAAAGATGGGCAAAATACCTGAAGAGACACTTTACCAAATATGATACACAGAAAGCAAATTAGCACATGAAAAGACTCTCAACATTATCAGTCATTAGGGAAATGAGAATAAAAATCACAATGAAATATCACTACATATCTATAGAATGGCTAAAATTAAAAGCAATGACATTAGTGTGTGAGGAACTGGAACTCTCATTCACTACTGAAAGGAATATAAAATGGTAGCACTTTGGAAAAAAACTTTGGCCATTTCTTAAAAAGTTAAACATACACCTACCATATGATCCAGCCACTCCGTTCTTAGGTATTTACCCAAGAAAAAAATGAAATGTATGTCCATACAAAGATCTGTATACAACTATTCACAGTAGCTTTATTTGTAATGCATAAAATCTGGAAACAACAAATGTTCACCAAAAGGTTAACTGCGGGATTTTTTTTTTACAATGGAATACTACTCAGCAATAAAAAGGAATAAACTGCAACAACACAGATGAATCTCAAAATAATTATGCTGAAGAAATCAGACAAAAAAGCTCATATACTATATAACTACATTTATATATAACCATAGAATATGCTAACTACATGCAAATTCTGTACTGACAGAAATTAGATCAGTAGTTTCCTGGGGATGGGGGTGAAGGTTAGATGAGATGAAGAGATTACAATGAAACATGAGGAAACTTTTGGGGGTAATGAGTATGTTCACTATATTGAGTGTGGTGATGGTTCCATGGGGGACATATATATATGTCAAAACTTATCAAATCAAATTGTACAGTTTAACTATGTAAGTTTATGTGTCAGTTATACCTTAATAAAGCTACTAAGGGCTTCCCTGGTGGTGCAGTGCTTAAGAATCTGCCTGCCAATGCAGGGGACACGGGTTTGAGCCCTGGTCCGGGAAGATCCCACATGCCACGGAGCAACTAAGCCCGTGCGCCACAACTAGTGAGCCTGTGCTCTAGAGCCCGCGTGCCACAACTACTGAAGCCCACGTGCCTAGAGACTGTGCTCGGCAACAAGAGAAGCCACCGCAATGAGAAGCCCACGCACCGCAAGCAAGAGTATCCACCGCTCACCACAACTAGAGAAAGCCCACGTGCAGCAACGAAGACCCAACACAGCCAAAAATAAATAAATAAATAAAATAATTTTTTTAAAAAACTACTAAAAAAGCTTAGTAAATGTACACATAAGTTTGTATGTAAATTTTGCCTCAAAAGAAGAAAATGCAAACTCTAATTACAATTCTCGCTACAAAACGACATATGTGTTGAAGTACTGGAATTATATGTTGACTATAATTTGCTTTAAAATACATCAAAAATAAGATGGATTGATGGATGGATAGATATATACAAAGAAAGGATAGAAAAAATGTTAATACTAAACTCTAGACGGTAGGTTTATGGATGTCTACTGTAAATTAAAAAATTTTTCTCTCTTTGAAAAATTTCATAATAAAATATTGAAAAAAAAAATAGAGTATTAGTCTAGGCATTAGTATCCGACTAGTAGGAGTTCGAGAAAGAAAAATAGGAAAAACAGATGATTAAATAAATGAATAAATAAATAAATCGAAGGGCATGGATTTTCAAATTGAAAGAGCCATCTCATGTCTGGCAAACTGAGTGAAAAACGAACCACATTAAAGTATATCATTAGGGACACTTAATCCTTAAAGGAGAATCCTATAAAGAAGCACAAGGAAAAAAATGGGCGACACAAATGATTAGAAATCACTACGGCATCAGACTTTTTGCCAGGTGGGGTGGTATTTGCGCGGAATGGAAGGACGGAGGGAATTTGTAAGTAAGAATACGTAGAGGTGGTATGGTGGTGAAAGTAGGAGATCTAAATTTTCATATTCCAAGTAAACTGATAACATCTAACATTGTAAAATTAAGAAATAGCAGTAAAAGCATGTTAGAAACACTAAGCCAAATACCAAAAGAAACATCTGAACAATTGAACATGATTGTCTCTGGAAAGCAGATCTTGGAAGTAAGGCAGGGACCTTTGTTTTTTGTTATAAACCATGTAATCTTTATATTTCTGACTTATATACATATATTACTTTGAAACGTCTTAAATTACAAAACACTTTAAAATGCAATTATTATATGTGGAATAAAGTTAAATAGAAAATAATTTTTTTATTTTATTTTGGTTTTTTTTTAAATTTTTATTTTTGGCTGCATTGGGTCTTCATTGCTGCATGCGGGCTTTCTCTAGTTGCAGTGAGTGGGGGCTACTCTTCGTTGCAGTACGCGGGCTTCTCATTGCGGTGGCTTCTCTTGTTGCGGAGCACAGGCTCTAGGCGCGTGGGTTTCAATAGTTGTGGCATGAGGGCTCAGTAGTTGTGGCTCACGGGCTCTAGATCGCAGGCTCAGTAGTTGTGGCGCACGGGCTCTAGATCGCAGGCTCAGTAGTTGTGGCGCACGGGCTTAGTTGCTCCGCGGCATGTGGGATCTTCCCGGACCAGGGCTCGAACCCGTGTCCCCTGCATTGGCAGGCGGATTCTTAACCACTGCGCCACCAGGGAAGCCCCAATAGAAAATAATTTTTATTAGTTACTTCTCAGAGAATATTCTTTTGAAACCTGTTTTTACAAATATGTAAATTGAGACACGGAAAAGAAATATGTTTACACTAAGTTAGTGGATGGGTCAACTTCTATTATAATGACCTAGAAGCAAGTGTTAAAGGTCTTCCATTATCTTAGAATTTTGTTCTTACAAAATATGTGGGCCCTTGAGTGGTCTGGAAATAAATCTCTATTATGTCATGTAGAATTTTTACCCTCTAGCAACCACAGGTATAGTATTTATCCCTAGTACTTGAGAGATTTCAGAAAAATGACAAATTCAAACTCCAAACCTTGCAGGGCATGTTTTAGGCTCAGCTAAGATTCAGCAGGTTATTGAAATTTTGCCTACAAAATCTCTGTTCCTAGGTAAGAACTGTATTTCAAATAATAAACCCAAAGTTCTAAAACACGCTGAAATAAAAAGTTTGGCCAACTGTGCTTATTTTACTATATTTATCAAGGCAGGAAAGTAGTCCAAAATAAGATTTTCAACTATGTGGTTTGAAATGAAATGTTTAAGGTTTTTTTTTTGGCCATGCTACATGGCTTGTTGGATCTTAGTTCCCCAACCAGAGATTGAACACGGGCCCTTGGCAGTGAAAGCATGGAGTCCTAACCACTGGACCTCCAGGGAATTCCCCAAAATGTTTACAGTTTTAATCCTAGGTTAATTAGAAAAAAATTAATTAGGATATTGTAAAGTTTTGCTGGATATTAAAATTTTGTGATTTGGCCTCAATCTATTATGCAATCTCTGTCTTAAGGATACATTTCTTTTTATTAAAAATTAATTAATTCATTCATTTAATTTTGGCTGCATTGGGTTTTCATCGCTGCGTGTGGGCTTTCTCTGGTTGTGGTGAGCGGGGGCTACTCTTCGTTGCGGTGCGCGGGTTTCTCATTGCAGTGGCTTCTCTTGTTGCAGAGCATGGGCTCTAGGCACGCGGGCTTCAGTAGTTGTGGCACGCGGGCTTCAGTAGTTGTGGCTCGCAGGCTCTAGAGCGCAGGCTCAGTAGTTGTGGCGCACGGGCTTAGTTGCTCCACGGCATGTGGGATCTTCCCAGACCAGGGCTCGAACCTGTGTCCCCTGCATTGGCAGGCGGATTCTTAATCATTGTACCACCAGGGAAGCCCGAGGATGCACTTCTATAAAGATACCCATTAACTGAAATCTAATTTACAAGAGGCCATTCCCTTGACTTATACTGCTCAGAGTAGATGATCTATACTGTTTCTTTCTCTTTGTTCATTAGTATGTACAAAATTCCTCCTGGAGCACAGAGGAATTTGATCTAAGCAAATAGATCTAGAGTGAGAGAACTGACATTTGGAACAATGCAACGGTTTAACAAGTGAGGGTGGAAGAGGCACTGACAACCACTGGTTCCAATGCCCAAGCCCTACTGTCTTGGCAGATTGCAGAGATGGAGTGACAAAGGCAAAGATGTTATACATTTACCCAAAATGGCACATGTTCTAAAGTAACTCATTCCTCCGCTGATGGAATTGAATATTGTTCCTAGATAAAAATTATAGATTAGCTACTCTAAAAATAGCTTTGGTGATACTAATGATTCTTGGATTTCACTTTATCAGAGATGAAAGGAAAACCACCTTTCTAGGGCTTGGAGAGTCTTTTCAGTGACCTGAAGTAATCACTAAAAAGCAATTTTTACAGTGTGCTACACAGGTCTAAAGAGATTTGGATTAGTGTCGTATATAAATATGATGACATTGGATTTGGCAATGATTTCTTAGATATGACATTAAAGGCGCAGGTAACAAAAGAAAAAAGACAAGTTGGACTTCATGAAATTAAAAATTTTGTGCATCAAGACACAATCCACAGAGCAAAAAGGCAACCCACACAATGGGAGAAAATATTTGCAAATCATATATCTAGTAAGGGATTAATATCCAAAATATATATAGAACTTCTAAAACTCAACAACAACAACAACAACAACAGAACAACTTGATTAAAAATGGGTAAAGGACTGAAATAGACATTTCTCCAAAGAAGATATACAAATAGCCAATATGCACATGAAAAGATGCTTAACATCACTAATTATTAGGGAAATGCAAATCAAAACTACAATGAGATACCACCTTACACGCACTAGGATGGCTACTTAAAAAAAAAAATCAGAAAATAACACGTGTTAGTGAGGATGTGGAGAAAGGGGAACCCTTGTACACTGTTGGTGGGAATGTAAAATGGTATAGCTGCTGTGGGAAACAGTATGATTAATTCCTTAAAAAATTAAAAATAGAATTACCATATGATCCAGCAATTCTACTTCAAAGGAATTGAAAGCAGAGCCTTAAAAAGATATCTGTGCAGGTATGTTCATAGCAGCATTACTATTATTCACAATAGTTAAAATGTCAAAGCAACCCAAGTGTCATTCGACTGATGAATAGATAAGCAAAACATGGTATATACATACAATTAGTCAGTCTTAAAAGGGAAATTCTGTAATATGCTATAACATGGATGAACCCTGAGGACATCATGCTAAGTGAAGTAAGCCAGTCACAGAGAGACAAATACTGTATGATCCCACGTATATAACGTACTTAGAGTAGTCAAAATCATAAAGACTGAAAATGAAATGGTGGTTACCAGGGGATAGGGGGAGAAGTGAATGGGGAATGATATTGTTTAATAGGCATGGAGTTTCAGTTTCACAAGATGAAAAGAATTATGGGGATGGATGGTGGTGATAGCTGCACAGCAATGTGAATGTATTTTATGTCACTGAACTCTACACTTAAAAGCAGTGAAGATGGTAAATTTTATGTTATGTGTGTTTTACCACAATAAAAAAAGAAAAAAATGAGCTCACAATCATGAATGGTAGTAGTCATTCACCACAGCCTTGGTAATTCAGAAGGTATATTATGAAAGCAAAACTAAGAAAATTATGGTGTACCGTCCGTGCTAATTTCATGTCAGCTTAGCTCTGCCCCAAGGAGGTGGGAAGATTCGATATGGAAAACACTTAGCATAGTACCTGGCAGTTAATATGTATTTTAGTAAATAGTACAACTATGCCAAGGTTGTACTAGGTCATGTGCAACATAGTTGCATTAGGCATAGTTGTACTAGGTCATGTGCAATAGCCGAAAGCCCATGTGGGAAGTCATGGATATCTCCGGAAAATATAAGCGCCTGCCTGGGTAGAGGAACAGTAAGCAGTTTTAGGGATATACAGAGGCAGCTGGGCAGGCCAGACACCTACAAAGCTGGCAACAGTCATCCAGCTCTAGATGTCCTGCATGTTAACAGTTCACTACTATATTAGGATAAAAAAGACAAAGATGTATCCCCTGGAAAAGCACACTTATTTTCTTATGTGATTAAACTTTAGAACTTAAATTCTCTGATTAAATTTGGATAATGTTATCACTATCTTAGAGACTGTTCTGATAACAAAGAATCTAGAGAGAAAACACAATCAGAAAGCTTTGATTTCAAGTGATTTTTAACTTGAGTTTTATTACCAAGTAAATAATCTTAAGAAAAATGAACATCTTCCTTATACTATTTTCTACTTCTTACTAGATGAAAGCAGAAATCACAGTACTGTTAGATTACAATTTTGAGGTACATCTTCTCCTTCCTTAGTTTCCATCTACTCAACTTTTCTAGACACACAAAGACACACACACCGTTAAATTATTTTGTTAGAATTATAAAGAGCAAAGTAAGTCCTGAAAGCATTCTTACAAACAACAAAATCAACATCTTGGGGCCTAAATTTCTGAATTTTATTGAAATTTTGACTCAAAAACTTAAGACTCTTGTCAATGACCAAATAAAGACTCAAATTGTAGGCTGCATCCATAGTACACTCAATTGCAGGTGAAGTAACTGCAACTGTTTTCTAAGGGTTATATTTTGAAACTGTGGTCTTCAGAGAACAAGTGATGGACAGCCGTTATGAGTCATGAAGCTGGTGCCCACGCAAAGTGGAGGCCACAGAGCAGTGAGTACTAGGGCTGGACATTGAAGTGCTTCTGACAGATAGAATATTCTCAGATGAGTCACCTAAGTTCATTATAAAGACAACACCTTTTTGACTTGGATGTGTATCTGATAGAGGCAGACCAACCTATTTTTGAGAAGAAAAACTCAGTATTATAAGTTGACTATATATAGTGGGGGAAAAGGTTATTTCTTGAAAAGAAATACGCCCTTGTTTTTGAGGAAAACAGCTCTTCTTCAATTTCAGTTCTACTGTTCCTTATTTATTTTGGAAAGATTCATTAAAACTGAGCCTCTAGAACGATGAACAAGCTGTTGATCTAGTAGCTGTTTCCCAAGAAGAATTATCTACTGAATCATAAAGATCAGGTCAAAGTTACCTAAGTGTTTGCATGGTAAGTCCACAACTATACCCAGAATTCTAAAAAATAAGTAAATAACAGTATTATCTGGCTAAAAATAACTAAGACAGGTCCAGGCTAAGAATAAAATAGCTGTAAAGCTATACTAAACTCTTCTAGGGGATGGTTTTTAAGCTCCAAGGGATCATTTCCCACTTCTAAGGATTTTAGGAACACCAGAAAATCCACCTATGCACCCCAATTCCCAGCTTTTATGTCCATTTATTAATGTCTAAAATTTTACTATTCATGTTTCTTTCTTATAGTTTAAGGTCTAGTTCCTACTAAAAGGCAAATATCCCTGAAGGTTTGGGGATACCTTTAGCCAGTTGCCTACCAATGAATACGAAAAAGGCTTTGAGATTAAGTTTCCTTAGCAGGGTAGGAAAAGCAGTCATTAGGAAACTGGAAGCCTGATGCAGGAGAAAAAAAGAGGGCCAATGAAGTTGGAAAAGGGCATGGAACAAGGCTGGGGAAATCATCTATCTCCCCAGTTGGCCTAGTCAGTTCTCCCTGGGAGGTCCAGTTTGGGTCCTTGGAATATGCAGAGAAACGTTCCTAATTCATGGAGAGGTGGGAGGAGTTCAAGTTCAACATACCTAAGTGACAGTAGGTTTTTATGCCTATCATCAAACACTTGCAGAAGTATGCATATCTGCTGGTGTGAGAGCACAAATGTGAAAGTATACAGGCACACACAAACACATAACATGTGTTAAACTTAAATCACTTACTTTTTTTTTTTGAAGTATAGACTCCCTAAGTTAAAAGAAACCTCAGAGATAGTTGAATTTTTTCATTGACACATGGGGATGTTAAGACACACAGAAGTAAAGTGACATAATCAAGGTCACACAGCTACTTAGAGCAGTACTAAAACCAGGAAATGATGTTTTATAAGATACTAAATAATTTGGCCACATCCTCTCTTTCTGGACTTCCTGAGTACTATTCACTTATGTAGATGTCATCCTGCAGGTGAAGGAGCTGAATGCTCTATGTGCTGAACATATTCTTTGCTTTCCCATTGCCATGACATTGGTTAAACTATTTCTGCCACTTGGAATCTCTCCTTCCAATCTCTAATGGTTAAAATCCTATTCATTCTCCAAAGGCCTATTCAAAGGTCTCTTTCAAAATGCTTTTCCTGGTTACTCCCTCTCTATTTCCTATCTGCTAGGACTGTTTGTGCCTCCCTAAGCTTTATATGTTGAAGACCTAACTCCCCAGTGTGGTTGTATTTGAAGGAACTAAGGTTAAATGAAGTCATAAGGATGGGGCCCTAATCTGATAGGATTAGTGCCCTTATAAGAAGAGATACCAGAAAGCTCTCTCTCTCTCTCCCCCTCCTTCTCTACTCCCCACACATGCATGAGGTAAGGCCCTATGAGGACAGAGCAAGAGGTGGATTCAAGCCACAGAGTCCTTAACCAGAAATCAAATTGGCTGGAACCTTGATCTTGGATTTCCAGCCTCCAGAACTGTGAGAAAATAAAATCCTGTTGTTTAAACCACCCAGTCTATGGTATTTTATTGTGGCAATCTGAGCAGACTAAGACATTATCTTATATAGAACTTTGTTTATACTTCTCTAACAATTATTTCATTCTATTTACATCTAGGACTATTTTTGCTCAAGAATGTGCTAAAATGCCATCTTAAAACCTCTCTCAGAATTATATAAGATAGAACAGCTACTGACAGATTTTAGCTGCCAATGTAGTACAATGTAATAGCAATAAAGAGTATTAGTATTTGTATTACAACAAAAATGATCAAGGTACAGAGGGTTGTTTTTTTTTTAAAGAAGTAATACTCTACTGTTTTATAAGAAAATGAATTATGTGAAATCAGTTCCTATATTGTTCCTATCTTCACATGGTCATTAAGAGATGATAATAAATATTTATTAATAGGCCAAAAATTTATTAGGTTTTAAAAACTAAGCATTAACCTATTAATTAAACACCAATAATTAAAAACTTTTGTGTACATATCATCTCTCTCTTAAAGCCATCTCTGGCACATCTTGGAATCAACTCAAATGTCTGGTTAAAGTATCTTAAATATGAGTATTGGGGATATACAAAATGCTTGTTGAATTTTTAAAAAGTTAATTACATGTTTTCCAGTGGTTTGCTTCTAACATTACAATATTCATTCTAATTTTATTAGCTAGAAATGTCACCCAAGAGTATAATAAAACTATTTAATTTCTCACGGTCATTCCAGCTGGTTCTCTGACTTCTTCCTGGTAATCCCCTACCGTCAGTACTGAAGCAGTCCTATGACTGAGCGTTCTCCCTGCTTTCATTTCCCCAGTACTTAATCTCCCTCTGAAAGTGGTCTCTCTTTATCTTTATGCCTCTCTCACCACAGAAAAATCTATCAGTGACAAACGGGGACAACTGCAAGGCTGCAGAAATTAAAAACAGACTTCATGAGTTAGGTACAAAACGTTTCCCTTTGGACATAAAGGGAATTTGCTGAGTCACTGAGTTAAGTATTTATAGCACCACATAATTTATTTTCTGCTGTAATAACTTCTTCTGTAATTCAGCAGCTCCTCCACAAGTCTCCATCAAATCTATGATTACTCAAAAATGCTAACAATGCTGACTAATAAGAAGGAAACAGTGCTACCTAAGCAAAATTAAACTAGAAGAATAATCTATGTATAAAGTGCTTTTTAGGGACAAGTTTTAATAAAATCTTTGCTTCCATCATCCACAAAGAGAGTCATAAGTTTTGCATTTTACATTCTTTTCTCAATTATGTTATCAGGCTATATCTCATCAAAAGTTTTTAAATTCCTATCCTTAGCCCTTTCCCTACTACACTCAAGAATTCACAACCAGAAGAAGCTAAAAGCTACAGGTTGTAAAGTCAGCCTCCTATTAGCTACATCTGGCTGCAGATGTGTTTCTTTTTTGGCTGTCAAAAGCCTTTTAAAAAATTAAGCCAACATTTAAAAATGAAAAGATTCTATATAAAAGCTAAATTTCTAACTTCTTTTGAAAAACTGAAAGACGTGGTAAAAATATTCCTGCATTCCTGCATGGTGACAACTACTGAGGCTGACGGGCTACCCTCATTAGACAGTCTCTTCCTTTGGCCTGCTTAATTAATTCATTTGCCTTATTTGTTTGGCCTCCAGAGGCATAGGTTTGTCTCCCTTGCTAAAAGCAAACCATGCTATAGATAACTTTGTGGATCTCTCCTTAAGTACTCTCATCAACACTCAACTGCTACACTAGCCTATTAAGCGGCTTCTGTTCCTCTAACCTCTCAGTCCTCCTGAACATCTTCTACACTGCTGTTAAGTTTCTGAAACACAAGCAGGTCACTGCCCTGTTCTAGAGAATGCTATTGCATGCTTCTTAGTGACTAGAGAATAACATTAATCTAAACTCGTAACATGACATTCTAGGCATTCTGCGATTAGATTCCAAATTACCTTTCCCATCACATTTGCTAAGTAGATTGACACTATCCGAAAAGGAAGTGTCAAGTGGCCTGCTATGAAGTTCTGCTCTTTTCACCATTTTAATCAGTGACTTAAATAACAAGAAGTATGATTTTCAGATTTAAAGAGGAGAGGGAATAGGAAATATTTATAATTTATTTACGTTCATCCTGTGAGATGTGTACCTTAATCTTTTTACTGCCTTCAACAAGTGCTCACCCATGGAAAACAAAAAGATCTGGGGTCAATGGTGTTTTAAGATTACACAAAAGTCAATCATAAATATACATAGCTCCTCTGCCTTTTACAGCATAATAAGCATTCCTAAAGCATTTCTGGATATAGAATCTTAATTTTTCAAGACCAAGAAGAAAAGCAAGATGACAGATAAAAGACATAAATAAATTGAAGCAATGGTTACATAAAATAAGATGTGCATTTGGACAGAAGGCTTTCTGCACCGCACTGGTACCTAAGGATATATTATACTATAACCACGAACATTTTTCAGAGTACCAGAGATGTGTTTAGCACTCTGCAGGGGTCTGGGATGGTAGTTCTAAAATGTACTGTCACTTATAAGGTTTTAAAACACTGGGATGAAGCCCTGTGAAATAGAATAGAGTTGTGTTAGGAAGAACAAGTAACTGCCAATTGTGACACAGCATCCCACTAGAGAAAGAGTTATGCTATAAAAAATTTAAGTTTGTTCATTCCAGAAAAGGTGATACAGTCCAGATAACTTTTTTCTTTTTTTTTTACTCAATCTTTTGGATTCAAATTCCATTCCTGGTGGACCAGTTTCTCATGATAACACTTTGGCATGGGGCATGCCCAGATGTTAGCTGCAATGCACTTCCCAGAAGTCATGTCAGCTTCAGTTAACTTTCTTGAATGGAAAAGATCACAGATTTCAGTTTTGGCCAAGTATAGTCTCTGCAACTCCAACCCCCGACCCCCAATTAAACAAATGAACTTGTTTTGTAAGAAAAACAATAAAGCAAAATGTGTTGTTTTTCCACAGGCTTTTCTTGTAAACCACAGGTCTCTCTCTTTTAGTTTTTACATCTTTATTGGAGTATAATTGCTTTACAGTGTTGTGTTAGTTTCTGCTGCATAACAAAGTGAATCAGCTATATGTATACATATATCCCTGTGTCCTCTCCCTCTTGTGCCTCCTTCCCACCCTCCCTATCCCACCCCTCTAGACGGTCACAAAGCACCGAGCTGATCTCCCTGTGCTATGCAGCTGCTTCCTACTAGCTAGCTATTTTACATTTGGTAGTGTATATATGTCAATGCTACTCTCTCACTTCCTCCCAGCTTACCCTTCCCCCACCCCATGTCCTCAAGTCCATTCTCTACGTCTGTACCTTTATTCCTGTCCTGCCCCTAGGTTCATCAGAACCATTTTTTTTAAGATTCCATATATATGTGTTAGCATACGGTATTTGTTTTTCTCTTTCTGACTTGCTTCACTCTGTATGACAGACTCTAGGTCCATCCACCTCACTACAAATAACTCAGTTTCGTTTCTTTTTATGGTTGAGTAATATTCCATTGTATATACGTGCCACATCTTCTTTATCCATTCATCTGTCAATGTACACTTAGGTTGTTTCCATGTCCTGGCTATTGTAAATAGAGCTGCAAAGAACACTGTCGTACATGACTCTTTTTGAATTATAGTTTTCTCAGGGTATATGCCCAGGAGTGGGATTGCTGGGTCACATGGTAGTTCTATTTTTGTTTTTTTTAAGGAACCTCCATACTATTCTCCATAGTGGCTGCATCAATTTACATTCCCACCAACAGTGCAAGAGGGTTCCCTTTTCTCCACACTCTCTCCAGCATTTATTGTTTGTAGACTTTTTTGATGATGGCCATTCTGACCGGTGTGAGGTGATACCTCATTGTAGTTTTGATTTGCATTTCTCTAATGATTGGTGATGTTGAGCATCCTTTCATGTGTTTGTTGGCAATCTGTATATCTTCTTTAGAAATGTCTATTTAGGTCTTCCACCCATTTTTGGAGTGGGTTGTTTGTTTTTTTGATATTGAGCTGCATGAGCTGCTTATATATTTGGGAGATTAATCCTTTGTCAGTTGCTTCATTTGCAAATATTTTCTCCCATTCTGAGGGTTGTCTTTTGGTCTTGTTTATGCCTTTCTTTCCTGTGCAAAAGCTTTGAAGTTTCATTAGGTCCCATTTGCTTATTTTTGTTTTTATTTCCATGTCTCTAGGAGGTGGGTCAAAAAGGATCTTGCTGTGATTTATGTCACAGAGTGTTCTGCCTATGTTTTCCTCTAAGAGTTTGATAGTGTCTGGTTTTACATTTAGGTCTTTAATCCATTTTGAGTTTATTTTTGTGTTTTGTGTTAGGGAGTGTTCTAATTTCATTCTTTTACATGTAGCTGTCCAGTCTTCCCAGCACCACTTAATGAAGAGGCTGTCTTTTCTTCATTTTATATTCTTGCCTCCTTTGTCAAAGATAAGGTGACCATAGGTGCGTAGGTTTATCTCTGGGCTTTCTATCCTGTTCCACTGATCTATATTTCTGTTTCTGTGCCAGTACTATACTGCCTTGATTACTGTAGCTTTGTGGTATAGTCTGACATCAGGGAGCCTGATTCCTCCAGTTCCGGTTTTCTTTCTCAAGATTGCCTGGCTATTCGGGGTCTTTTGTGTTTCCATACAAATTGTGAAATTTCTGCTTCTAGTTCTGTGATAAATGCCAGTGGTAGTCTGATAGGGATTGCATTGAATCTGTAGTTTGCTTTGGGTAGTATAGTCATTTTCACAATGTTGATTCTTCCAATCCAAGAACATGGTATATCTCTCCATCTGTTTGCATTGTCTTTAATTTCTTTCATCAGTGTCTTATAGTTTTCTGCATACAGGTTTTTTGTCTCCTTAGGTAGGTTTATTCCTAGGTATTTTATTCTTTTTATTGCAATGGTAAATGGGAGTGTTTCCTTAATTTCTCTTTCAGATTTTTCATCATTAGTGTATAGGAATGCAAGAGAATTCTGTGCATTAATTTTGTATCCTGCTACTTTACCAAATTCATTGATTAGCTCTAGTAGCTTTCTGGTAGCATCTTTAGGATTCTCTATGTATAGTATCATGTCATCTGCAAAGAGTGACCCACTGTCTACTTGTAAAGTAAGTTATTAAATTATATTAGACACCATTAGTATTTTCACAAAAGTTAATGACAGATTCTCAGGGTTTTGGGATCCTTAAATACCTCTCAGTCCAACTGTGGAAATTTTAAGACACTGATATCCAGTCTTCAGCCTGAGATTTTGGTTTCACCTGGCCTTTGATAGGAGTTTTGTATCTGTTGTCTTTAAAAGCACTCCAGGTGATTCTAATGTGAGCAGGGTTGAGTGGATCAGAGTAAAAGGATTAGAGCTCATTTAGAGAAATAAATGATTGGGAATCAGGGTACTTGGGCTATTGTACTGAATGCTGAATAATCAATTCAACAAACTTTTTGGTGAAATGCTCTGTACCATTTAAAGATGGGGGTGGGTTTCAAACCTTTTTTTTAAAATGCAATTTTGGCTTTTCTTCAAATGAAATCTTATTTGTAATTCAATGTATGCGAAAGAAACAAAAGGGAAGTGGGTTGGGGTTAGGAATTTCTCCTCTATTGCATTAGCCTTCCCACTGCTCTTCTAAGTAAGAAGCTATCTCTCCAATCCTATAGCATTTTCATCCTATAGCTTTGATGGCACACTTGTTCCTTATCCCAAGGTTGCATATTTCACTTTTCCTGGAGTATAACTGAAATGAGGACAGGCGTTTGTCGTAGAGTTGTGGGTGGGCAAAATACACGTGCTCATAAGAACCCTGCCCCTGGAGGATCTCTATCCACTCAAGCCCTATGGGAGGCACTGCAGCCTGTGTCTGGTTTCTGACTTCCCACTTAGGCTCTCCCATGTGTCCTCTGAGGTAAATCAAGAATTAACCACTGTTCTCCAATTATTCTTGGTAATACTAAAAGAAAGCCTAACAAAATAAGTTATGTATTCAATCATGTAAACACATTCCAAACGTTTCATGGCAACACCCTAAGGTAGTCAATATATAAGCCAAAGCTTTTGGGACCTAGAGATTGAAATAGTGTAATTACTTCCTGTTACTATACATGATGTCAACACTCCAAAGTAGTTCATGTACTTTTAATTGCATTATTTAAAAATGTGGAATATACTTTAAATAATTTAAAATCTATAGTCTAATGTTTTCTTCCAATCCTCATGTTGCCCATGAATACCCTGTCTAGTCCAAACTGTATAATTCACAGTCATGTCCCTGCACTCGCCCCCCTGCCCCACCAAGTTCATTAAGCCTGGATAGTTCCCGTCTCAATTTTGGGGGATATAAACATTTTATACTATATTCTATACATGGTGATAGCAAAGTAAGAAGAGATATACTTTTGGGAGAAGTCTATTTTCTCTAGAAGATGAAAACTTTCAAACAAATTTTTATGTTTTGATTAAGTTATTCTGTTGTAAAACTTTTACCTTTAAATCTGTATGTCAGGAATTATTTGACTGCCCTAGAATCCTGCAACGGGATCTAGCACACCAGGTATACTAAGGCTCAGGCAGAATCAGACTTACAGAAACTCTGCAGCCCTGCCCTCATCTTCCAGTATGACTTTTCAGCAGATGGAATGCTTCCTCCCTTCAAATGTACTTGGAGGCGCCAAGAGAATACATCAAATTCCATGCAACTGTAGAGTAAGTTGGAGCCTAGCTTCAGCTCATAATTATATTTCCATTCTCATTGTTTTCTTGTAAAATAGATTAGTTGATTTTTAATGGCACTAAATAACCTACAGAAAGACTGCTTAAATTAGCAACTTTCTTTAACTTCTATTTGAAAGCAGGAATTTTGCAACTTCTCTTGATCTCCTACATGTGATTCTCTTGTGCTGTTTCACCCTTTGGCCTCTTCCTTTCCTCATTCCACAGATTTTTTTCTCTTCTCTCTCCTCCCAATAGGGTTTGGTAATCATCTCTCTTTAGAAGCCTCTCATATTTAAGCCTCTCATTGTTTTCTTCACAGATCCACACAGAAGTTCTATAGCAAAGGCATCAAACTGGCATCCTGCAGTTCTTTTGTTTTATTTTGAATTTTATTATTAGGAAAATTTTAAAAGTTTGAAGCAACATGGATGGACCTAGAGATTATCATACTAAGTGAAGTAAGTCAGAAAGACAAATACCAAATGATATCACTTATATGTGGAATCTAAAATATGACACAAATGAACATATCTACAGAAAGACTCAGACACAGAGAACAGACTTGTGGTTGCTGGTGGGGGGGCGTGTTGAGGGAGGGATAGAGTGGGAGCGTGGGGTTAGCAGATGCAAACTAGTATATATAGGATGGATAAACAATAAGGTCCCACTGTACCACACAGGGAACTATATTCAATATCCTGTAATAAACTATAACGGAAAAGAATATGAAAAATACATAATGTATATATAAAACTGAGTCACTCTGCTGTACAGCAGAATTAACATAACACTGTAAATCAACTATACTTCAATAAAATTAAAAACAAACCAACCAACTCCCCCACCACCCGACAACAGAACAAAAACCCCCCAGATCTCTTGTCTTATTTTGAAAAGTGCAAGACCCAGCAACACTTGCCCACATTTCTGCCTAACAACAAAAGAATGGAACTAAATAGAAGATGTTCTCTTAACAGGGAACAAGCATTCTGCAGTTCTATATATTTCCACTTCAATCATTTACACTACCAGTGTGTCTTTAAGCATTTGAGTTTGCAATCTCATCAAAGAGGATGGGAAGAATAGATAGCAGGCCTGACTTTTAGATTCCTTCCACCCCAAAGTGTCAATGTTTAGTGACAGTCTACCTTTAAATCCATATATTTGCCATGATATCACTGGGGAGTTTAGTCATATACTGTTTGTTTTCAGTTCAAGTAATCAGCACATGACCTTTCAGTAGGGAGTGTATAGCCTGATAAGTAGAGTGGTGTGCAGATCTGTATGTGTGAATTGGGGGGAGGGTTGTTCTTATGGAGCCCCTGGAGGGTTATCACAAAGTTCTCTTGATCCAAGAGCAATACATAGACCATGTCTTCCATTTGTCTACAACTCCCCTCCTTCCTCACATCACTGGTCTGTTATTGCCATCAAAACTCAGCACAACTTTTGCACAGTGCTTTTTATGCTAAGAAAATGCAATAAATACATCTTTGGTGCTTCTGAAAACAAAACAAAACAAAACAAAACAAACAAAAAAACTCAGCACAGAGCCAACAAGAATTAACTGGACAGTTGGTTTGAGTGTTGATTCTTGTGTTAGACAACTGATGTGTCCACCTATAGGACTTCTGATTGGCTTTCACCACATTTATAACACTTCCTGGGAGAACTCAGCTAAACTTGACACAAGGAAAAGGAGGAGGAGAAAGTGTAATAACAAAAATATCATCAGTAGTCATTAACATTTATTGAAGGCTTATCATGTGCTGGCCAGTAAAGCACTTTACATGTGCTACAGCATTTAATGCTCATAATAACCCTATAAGGTAGATACTATTATCATCCTTACTTATGGTTAATGACACTGGCAAAGAGAAGTAAACTAACATGCCTAAGCTCACAGAGCTATTAAGTCCCAGTCAATCTGATTCCAGTGCCCACTCACTAGATGGTAAGCTTTGTGAAGGTGGAAGGAAGTTGTATTTTGGAAACTGTATACTGTGTAATGGTTAAAAGGATGGATTCTGGAGTTCAACAAAACTGGAGTATAAAGTCTTTTCAGAAAACAACTTTGGGTTTTGTTGATCCTTTGTACTGTATTTTTGTTTTCCCTTTTCATTAATTTCCTTCATTAAGGACTGACTGTGTATCAGACACAATCTAGGAGATGGGGATAGATCAGTGAACAAATGAAATTTTCTGCTTTCCTGGAGCCTACATTCTAGTGGCAAGACCCAGAAAATAAATGTAATAAATATATGTGATGTGCACATACCCACAAAAAAGCAGAGAAGGGGGACTAAGCGTGCTGGAGAGGGATGGGTAAAATTTTAAACAGGGTTATCAGGATAGGCCTCACTGAGAAGGTGACATTTAAGCACAGATAGGGAACTGAGGGACAAAATCATGGAGTTAATTTAAGAAAGTGCCTCTGAGTATGATGAGAAGCAACTGCGGGGTTTTAGCCGAGGAATGACATGATTTGATGTATGTTTTAAAAGGGTAACTTTGGCAGCCGTGTTGACAATAGAATGTAAGGGGCAAAGGTGGAAGCAGGGAAACCAATAAGAGGGTAATAATCCAGGCAAGAGACTGCCATGGGCTTAGGAAATGTTTTTTAATTTATAAGTTTGTCTATAGATTTCAGTCTCCCCACCCAGTGCCAAAGGCTCTAGGTTCAGGGTACAGCTGGATGCTTTCAGGTTAGCTGCAGCTTTAGCCAGCAGCAGCATTCCACCTTGATTCCTGCTTCCTTTTCATTTTTCACCCACGAAGATTTCTCTGACGTTCTTGTGCTTAGTTATGCATTTACTAAGATATTTTATTTTACACTACATGTTCAGTGTTTTATTGCTGGTGGTGGGAGTGCTGGCCAGGGATGTTTCAGAACATCTAGTATGCTACACTGTCAGAGTGGAAGTCCCTGGGTTTGAATTCCACGTTTTCCCATTTAATAGTTGTATGACCTTGGCAAGTTATTTATCTAGACTCAGTTTCCTCAAATGTAAAATGGAGAATATAATATCTAGATCATGGGGTGGTTATAAAGATTATGATCTTCTAATGCACATAAAGTGCTTAGCCACAATGCATCAACATGCCTGCAGCATTTTATACATAGTAGGTATTCAATAAACGATTGCTAAAGTGATCTATTGAAAATGAATTACAAATAGCAGTGTGCTCAGTGGAAAAGACATGCAGCTGGGTTGTCTCTAAGTATACATCACAACCAGAGCCAAATGCATAAAAATGTTAGGAGAACTCTTGCCACCCACTCACTCCCTTTAAAAAAGTGAATACGGGCTGCACTCAACTAACTGTAATTCATTAAATGTCTTCAGTTAAACACCCATGCTGTCTTTATGGCCACCTTCCACTACCCCAGGAGCAGAAGTGAAGGGGGAAGTAACTAGCCAAATGTCAGACTCTACAATCTCATGCCTTCAAGAACAGTCAGTGGATGCAAACAGAGGGAAATAAAGTAAGATTTCTTCTCTGTAACTTGTGGGTCCCACCAAGATGCTAGCTCTTCTTTCTTCCAGGCAGTGCTTTCTCTCAATTGACATGGTGGCAATGGGTAAGATATTCATCAGGTTCCTTGGAGGAGGCACAGGGTTTCCTCTTTTCATGAGACTATTACACTCATTAGCTATTTAAACAAGATACTATCAGATAAAAGTTTAATTGATCTCTATTTTAAAGTGAGTATAATTAAAAATTTCTCATAAAATGTATCAAGTGTAAATCAATGTTATTTGAATTATAAATCACAGTCTGGGCTGGTTAATGCAAGTAGTTCTAGAAAAGTAGGTTAATATTTGATCTCAATAAGAATGTTTAGCTTTCCACAAGGAAAATTTTATTTTATAACCTGAACTAATCATGAAGGGAATCTGGCATATAACAATGGATGGCTAAGAGAGAACTCAATTCCTCTCCTGAAATCAGTACTACAGTCTTTGTGATGTTTGTGGTGGCTGGACATCATCCATCATCTCATCATTCCCTACAAAGGACAGCCCAGCACATGTTAATAATATAACATATTACCATATGATCCAGCAATCCCACTCCTGGGCATATATCTGGAAAAGATGAAAACTCTCATTCGAAAAGATACATGCGGGGACTTCCCTGGTGGCACAGTGGTTAAGAATCTGCCTGCCAGTGCAGGGGACACGGGTTCGAGCCCTGGCCCAGGAAGATCCCACGTGCCGTGGAGCAAGTAAGCCCATGTGCCACAACTACCAAGCCTGCACTCTAGAGCCTGTGAGCCACAACTACTGAGTCCACGTGCCACAAATACTGAAGCCTGTGTGTCTAGAGCCCATGCTCTACAACAAGAGAAGCCACCACAATGAGAAGTTTGCACACCGCAAGGAAGAGTAGCCCCCGCTCGCCATAACTAGAGAAAGCATTGTGTGCAGCAACAAAGTCCCAATGCAGCCAAAAATAAATAAGTAAATAAATTTATAGAAAAAAGATACACGTGCTCTAATGTTCATAGCAGCACTATTTACAATAGCCAAGACATGGAAGATGAGTGGATAAAGAAGATGTGGTACATATATACAAATGGAATATTACTCAGTTATAAAAAAGAATGAAATATTGCCACTTGCATCAACATGGATGGACCTAGAGATTATCATACTAAGTGAAGTAAGTCAGAGAAAGACAAATATTATATATCACTTCTATGTGAAATTTTAGAAAGAATACAAATGAACTTATTTAGAAAACAAACAGAACCACAGACATAGAAAACAAGTTTATGGTTTACCAAAGGGGAAGGTGGGGGGAGGGATAAATTATGAGTATGGGATTAACAGATACACATTACTATATATAAAATAAACAACAAGGATTTACTGTATTCAATTTCTTATAATAACCTATAATGGAAAAGAATCTGAAAAAAGAATATATATATTATATATGTATAAAAACCAAATCACTTTGCTGTATACCTGAAACACAATATTTTAAATCAACTATACTTCAATAAAAATATATTAATGTATTATTGAATAATAAAAATCTTTCCTGAGGTTTAACAAGTTAAATGGCTTCAAATATAGCTTACTTTTTTTTGACTCTGAAAATATCTTTGTGGGCAAATTTTTAAAATTTCATAGTGAATTCTGTATATAAATACAAACTATCAAGTATTAGAAAATCCATGAAAAAAATTATTTCATGAGCTTTCACCCTGTTTTCTAAAATCTAGATATGTGCATTTCAGACAAGCCCAAATTTTACCAACAGATGACAAGAAGTCAGACCATATGTTAAGAATTTTTAAAAATAGCACGATTGATTATATTATAAAAATGGGAATAATAATAGTTATTATTATCCCATGCATATAAAGCATTTAGCTTATTAGTTCCTGGTATGTCAGAAGTACTCAATAAAAGTAGTTATGATTTTTATTATTCTTTTATTTATTTTCTTTCAATAGCCAACTGCTATAATAGTTATGCTAAAATTAACATTAATGCCTGTCATAGTCACAAGACAATTTATGCATGGGGTCTTACTGATGTCATTATTCCTAATCTGTCATTCAGTTTAATTGGGCCCTAGTGACATTGGGAAAATACACAGACAATTGCTTCTGTAGTTAGATCCAGAGAACACACACACGAGAAGGTTATGCGCAATGTTCAGTTTGGTGTGAACCAAATTAAACAAATAAATCAACCAGTATTAGTAAGGAAACTAAGTTAGGTAAAAGTAAGTAATTACACACACCACCGCTATATAGAATCTTTTCAAGAATACTTAAATAAATGGTGTCTAATCCATTCCACATAAATATTTTAAATCTGCATTTATAACTCTCCTTTTAAGGTTAGGCTGTTGCCCAAATCACTTATGAAAAATTTCTGGAATTTAGCTGAGGATTTTATGTAACCAAGATTCTGATCTTTTCTTAGTATATTAAACACCCTTTACAATAACTGTACTTACACTATATTCTCTGAATCTCTTACTATAGTAGACACTATTCTCACTTAAGGCACCAAATTCCAGAACAAAAAAATATAAATATTAAAAACTAAGAAGAGAGTAAAGTCAGACCATCTTTCTGTTCCCAAGCATCTGGTTTGACCCCCACGTTGAATGGTAGTTTGTACTTCAAACTCAACTCTGCTACATGATAATAATGGAAGAAAAGGTCTCTCCTCCAAGGTGGTTATTTCTCAGAGAATGACTGGGGTTAACAGTTTTGACTGAATATTGATAATAAATCCTGAGGTTGAAGGTTAATTATTGGTAACTAATTATCCTTTGTGAATAACAACTTTCTCTAGAACATTAATAAAAGTGTCTTGATTTGTATAGCTTTCATGTATATTAATGTTGAAGGATGCTCTAAGACTGGCTGAAGCAGAAGAAATAACAGAAAGAGGGTTCTGAAAAGAGGGAAACGAGTAGAGAATGACAAATAAGCCCAGGAAAGCATGGAAAGTTAATTAGAAAGTCTGATGGAGAATGCCCCCATGTGAGGGAGGGGACAAAACTCACAGCATAGCCTGAACCCACAGGAAATGGTAGGAAGAGAAAACAGAATTCCCACAAATCATGGTGTCATTACGTAAGGGAGACTATGGAGGATTAAAAAAAGTAAAGAATAGATTAGTCTCCTTAATCCTTGACACTCTCCTACTAGTTTAATAGTTCACTTTGTCTCTACCTATTCTACTTAGTACTAGTGATTTTCATGCCTATCTATCCTACTACATAATCAATGGATAGCAGAAATCATGTCTTATGCATCATTGCAACTCACACAATTCATAGTACAGAGTTTTACACAAAGTAGACAGAGACTTTGTTGAAATAAAATTTTCTACCAAAGTGGTTAAAGTAACTTTACATTTACAAGTAACCATGTTCCTTCAAATCTTGTTCTTGCTATTAGTTTGTTTAAACCTTAAAAAAAAATTATGAGCATAGAAGTAAAAAATCCTCGTTATTTATACAACATTATTCAAATTCCTTAACATGGCACACAAAGCCCTGTATACACTAGCCACAGACTACCTTGTCTTTCTGCCTCCACCTCTAGTCACAATTCCCACTAAGGGGTTCATGGTGTTTTCTCTGCCTGTAGTATTTATGTCTTCCCTGCCCACCCACTTCTCACCTCATCCCCACCTGTAAGACAAATGCCTATTTATCTTTCAAGGCACAAATGTCCTACTTTTTTTGTAGTGTTCCTTGCTGCACCAGGAATTAATGTATGTATAGTACTTACATTATACCTGTTTTAGAACACTTATGTTGTGATTTATTTTACTAATCTATCTTTTCTGTAAGCATGTGTGCTCCTTAAGGGCAGAGACCTTGACTGTTCACTTTGTATTACTAACACTTGGGACATGGTGGTTGTAGTTCAATGTCTATTAAACCGAATTGTACTGGTAGGCTGTCTTATTTCCCCAAGAATGAATAAAAGGGCCTCTGACCTTTGAGAATATAATATGAAAAAGTTGAAAAGTCCAGAAAAATGCTCCATAAATACATGTTAATTCTTCACTGGAATACACAATAATAATTAATATCTGTTCTTGAGTGTTAGAGTAAATTATTCTATAATTGCCTTGTATCACTAGTTTAAACTATGAATATTAAACTAATATTAATAAAGAACAGTAATGCCAAACTAATTATATAATTATAGAGGTTTTCCAGGAGGACCGGGAGAAAGGAGCAGCCATGTAAAACTGGAAAGAAAGAGTGAGAGAAGCAAGAAGAGGTTGTGCTGAGAGGGAGGAGGAGGAATGCTAAGCTGTCCTAAAGAAAAGAAGAAAATAAAAGGAGGAAGTAAAAGTAAGATACTGTTTTTCTGGCCATTCTAAAATTCTGCTGCGCTAGAGGCATCTGCTATAACGAACACATTCATTCACATATCTTTTCCAGGCCAAATTTGGATTGAGCCCAGTGTTGATGCCTGTCTTCACTTTGAAACGTTGTTCTGCTGTCATTTTTAAGATTAGTATTTGATTTTACAGCACAAAAAAGATGAAAAAAGACCCTTCATCACCCCCCCTCTTTTTCTGGCCAAAAATGTAATTAATTCTTTGAGACCTGTTATAGGAAATGCAATGTATCCAGATCATGAAGTCTAAGAAAAACAAAATTCTTTTCCTATTTTGTAGATTTTAAAGAATCTCTCTCATCATTTACCAATGGGGGAAAAATGAAGACTGATGAAATATCTATTTTTTATTACTATAAGATTTTTCTTCTAGCAGCAATCTTCCATCAGTTAGAATCTATAGTAGGATCATATCTATAGTAGGATAAGTAGGGTCCATGCTAATGACTAAGACGCAAAGCCAGTTAGTTATTCAAGAAACTTCTAAGTCATCAAAGAAATGCAAAACTGCATCTGGTGTGACTCTGAGTACTTAGTAGGTTTTATATTAGAAATATGTGGAAATTAGAGATTTATAAATAATGATGTGTGATAATTATTTATTAAATTAACCATAAAGTACAGTTAATCAGCATCTCCTAACTTTGCCTCCTCCAAGCCAAAGCTTAATGAAACATCCTTGCTGGATATATAGATGAAATGATTGGAGGAATGAGGAGGTAGGAGTGATGCCAGTTCAATACCTCTAAGCAAAGAGACAAAAAACCCCCAAAACTCTGAGAAGTATGCTGCATAATTGGGACTCACACGGGGAATTGTATTATAGTTAAAGAATATGAGCTTTGGAGTCAAGTACAACTGAGTTTGAGTCCTGGCTCTGCCACTTACTTGCTCAGTGGTACAGATTCTCTCTAAGCCATAGTTCCTTTCTCTTAAAATGGGAATAATACTCACTGAGTTGGATTAGGTACAGTAAACCAAATGTAGCATCTTGTACACAGTAAAAATTCAATAAATATTATTATTCCTATCACCTTCCTCTGGATTTCTGTTCTTTACTATGTTCTATTAGGTGCACAGGCTTACATAAGAGATATACAGCTTTGACATGAAAGACACAGATAATAGATTTTAGTTTACTTATTTTGCGGGGGCAGGTGTTGGGTGCAGAATTACTGCTAGAGTCTGGTGGCAGGAAGGTCATTGTTCAGGAAATCTACTAGTAAATTCTGTGATTCTCCATGCTTTAATGTTCACTTTCTGATGATTAGGTAGGCCAGGTTTACACAAATGACTTTTTTCAGATTTTCAACAGATTTTCTTAACATACTATGCTGAATATACTTACTTTGGGCTTTTATATTTTGAAATGGAAATGACACCTAGGTCTCAAGTTTTATTTAGTCAGATAAGTTAGTGGATATTCATTTAGAATGTATAAGCAAAAGTTAAAATTTAGCAATGGAAAAATTAAGAACTATAAACTCATGTAGAGAGAAATGTAAAATTCATTTCTTCAAACTGAGAAATCAGGCTTTACATCTCATATTTTTTCTAATATATTTATTAAAAGATAATAGTTTAATTATATATTACATTTGAATTAGGTATAAATTGAAACAATACAGAAGGTGACTTAAGCGCTCAGGGTGTGAAAATTTTTTCATTAATAATTAACAGCCCTAAAGAAATCTTCTAAAAAAATAGGTGAACTTCAAGTATATTATGCTCAGTGAAAGAAGCCAGACATAAAAGAACATATATATTGTATGATGCAATTTATATAAAATATCCAGAAAAGGTAAATTTATAGAGACAGAAAGTATATTAGTGGTCGCCAGAGAGTGGAGAGTGACTGTAAATGGGCATGAGATTTCTTTTTGGGGTGACAGAATTGTTCTAAAATAGGATGGTGGTGATACTTGTACAATGTTATAAATATACTAAAAGTCGCTGAAATGAAACTTAAAATGAGTGGATTTTATGGTATTTAACTTATACCTCAATAAACCTGTTAATAAAAATAAATCTTCCATGTGGCTGGATTTTAGAAAACATTTTTACATGTTAAATGAAACGAGGATTTTGAAGAAGAAATCTATTTCTACTGCAAATGAGAGCTTGAATAATGCTCTTATGGTGAAATAAGACCTAGCTCAAACAGTAAATCAATAAACATTCTCAAAGTGCCATCTGCATATGGAGATCTTTGGAATTTGGGAAGGCAACACATCAGGGTGCTTGAATTGAGGTAAACAGGGTGTTGCTTTTTCCTCCCCAGGTAAACATAAACCACAGTGCGTACCAAAGGAGAAAGTGTCATCTCTCCTGGGAGTCATTTTGAGCATCAGTAACCAACAGATGTGCATCAAAGACATAATGGGAGGGATTTGGCATACTTTGATAGACTCTGGACACTCTCCAGATTACTTGGGTTATTAAGAATTGCAACAGGGTGACCCTAAGTTACACAGGTCACTAGAAGAAGGTACTAAATGGTGGTTCATGGTAGAGGGGCCCATGGCCTTCACTGTTGCTCAGTGCTATTGCTAGGAAAGAGTAATGTAGGGGTATCCGATTTTGGTTCCACTTCTGCACTGAGTATTGGTTTTATCTTATGCTTTAATTAATTTTCTTCCCAAAAAAGTAACATTTAGATAAGAACCCCTGCTTTAAACTCTGAGTATATATTCTGGTTCTTAATTTAACAAACATGATCTTTGAATAAAAAGGACCTAAGTAAACAGAGAGTAGACCAATGTTATTCATTAACTGTGAAATGGTTCCTCTGTCAGTAGTTAATTAGTGGATACAACATTAGACCGTATGCTTCTAGAGGGTAAGGACCATGTTATTCATCTGTAACTCTGCAACAAACATAAACACAGGGCTTGGCACACCTAATAAATGTTTGCTGAACTGAGAATGAAAGCACCATATAAATAATAAACATAACATGAATGCAAAAGATTATATTATTTTTCACCATAAAACTAATCCTAATAATTTAAAACTTGCTGTTAAGGCACTACCTTCAAGAAAGGCTTTGAAAAAACCACATTCACTGAAAGACAGACAAGATAGAAAGGCAGAGGGCTATGTACCAGAAGAAGGAAAAACATAAAAGCCCAGAAAAACAAGTAAATGAAATGGAGATAGGCAATCTTCCAGAAAGAGAATTCAGAATAATGATAGTGAAGATGATCCAAGACCTCGGAAAAAGAATGGAGGCAAAGATCGAGAAGATGCAAGAAATGTTTAACAAAGATCTAGAAGAATTAAAGAACAAACAAACACAGATGAACAGTACAATAACTGAAATGAAAACTACACTAGAAGGAATCAATAGCAGAATAACTGAGGCAGAAGAACGGATAAGTGACCTGGAAGACAGAATGGTGGAATTCACTGTTGGGGAACAGAATAAAGAAAAAAGAATGAAAAGAAATGAAGACAGCCTAAGAGACCTCTGGGACAACATTAAATGCAACAGCACTCGCGTTATAGGGGTCCCAGAATGAGAAGAGAGAGAGAGAAAGGACCCGAGAAAATATTTGAAGAGATTATAGTCGAAAACTTCCCTAACATGGGAAAGGAAATAGCCACCCAAGTCCAGGAAGCGCATAGAGTCCCATACAGGAAAAACCCAAGGAGAAACACGCCGGACACACAGTAATCAAATTGGCAAAAATTAAACACAAAGAAAAATTATTGAAAGCAACAAGGGAAAAACGACAAATAAGATACAAGGGAACTCCCATAAGGTTAACAGCTGATTTCTCAGCAAAAACTCTACAAGCCAGAAGGGAGTGGCATGATATACTTAAAAGTGATGAAAGGGAATGAACCTACAGCTAAGATTACACTACCCGGCAAGGATCTCATTCAGATTCGATGGAGAAGTCAAAAGCTTTACAGACAAGCAAAAGCTAAGAGAATTCAGCACCACCAAACCAGCTCTACAACAAATGCTAAAGGAACTTCTCTAAGTAGGAAACACAAGAGAAGAAAAGGACCTACAAAAACAAACCCAGAACAATTAAGAAAATGGTCACAGGAACATACATGTCAATAATTACCTTAAAGGTGAATGGATTAAATGCTCCAACCAAAAGACAGAGGTTTGCTGAATGGATACAAAAACAAGACCCATATATATGCTGTCTACAAGAGACCCACTTCAGACCTAGGGACACATACAGACTGAAAGTGAGGGGATGGAAAAAGATACTCCATGCAAATGGAAATCAAAAGAAAGCTGTAGTAGCAATACTCATATCAGATAAAATAGACTTTAAAATAAAGAATGTTACAAGAGACAAGGAAGGACACTACATAATGATCAACGGATCAATCCAAGAAGAAGATATAACAATGGTAAATAGTTATACACCCAATATAGGAGCACCTCAATACATGAGGAAACTGCCAACAGCTCTAAAAGAGGAAATCAACAGTAACACAATAATAATGGGGGACTTTAACACCTCACTTACACCAACGGACAGATCATCCAAGCAGAAAATTAATAAGGAAACAAGCTTTGCATGACACAATAGATCAGACAGATTTAATTGATATTTATAGGACATTCCATCCAAAAACAGCAGATTACACTTTCTTCTCAGTGCACACGGAACATTCTCCGGGATAGATCATATCTTGGGTCACAAATCAAGCCTCAGTAAACTTAAGAAAATTGAAATCATATCAAGCATCTTTTCTGACCATAATGCTATGAGAGTAGATATCAATTAGAGGAAAAAAACTCTAAAGAATACAAACACATGGAGGCTACACAATATGCTATTAAATAACCAAGTGATCACTGAAGAAATCAAAGAGGAAATAAAAAAATACCTAGAAACAAATGACAATGAAAACATGATGATTCAAAACCTATGGGATGCAGCAAAAGAAGTTCTACGAGGGAAGTTTATAGCTATACAAGCCTACCTCAAGCAACAAGAAACATCTCAAATAAACAACCTAACGTTACACCAAAAGGAACTAGAGAAAGAAGAACAAACAAAACCCAAAGTTAGCAGAAGGAAAGAAATCATCAAGTTCTGAGCAGAAATAAATGAAATAGAAACAAAGAAAACAATAGCAAAGATCAATAAAACTAAAAGCTGGTTCTTTGAGAAGATAAACAAAATTGATGAAGCTTTAGCCAGACTCATCAAGCAAAAGAGGGAGAGGACTCCAATCAATAAAATTAGAAATGAAAAAGGAGAAGTTACAACAGACACCGCAGAAATACAAAGCATCCTAAGAGACTACTACAAGCAAATCTATGCCAATAAAACGGACAACCTGGGAGAAATGGACAAATTCTTAGGAAAGCACAACCTTCTGAGACTGAACCAGGAAGAAATAGAAAATATGAATAGACCAATCACAAGTAATGAAATTGAAACTGTGATTAAAAATCTTCCAACAAACAGAAGTCCAGGACCAGATGGCTTCACAGGTGAATTCTACCAAACATTTAGAGAAGAGCTAACACCTATCCTTCTCAAACTCTTCCAAAAAATTGCAGAGGAAGGAAAACTCCCAAACTCATTCTATGAGGCCACCATCACCCTGATACCAAAATGAGACCAAAATACTACAAAAAAAGAAAATTACAGACGAATATCATTGATGAATATACATGCAAAAATCCTCAACAAAATACTAGCAAACAGGATCCAACCACACATTAAAAGGATCATACACCATGATGAAGTGGGATTTATCCCAGGGATGCAAGCATTCTGCAATACACGCAAATCAATCAATGTGATACGCCATATTAACAAATTGAAGAATAAAAACCATACGATTATCTCAATAGATGCAGAAAAAGCTTTTGACAAAATTCAACACCCATTTATGATAAAAACTCTGCAGAAAGTGGGCATAGAGGGAACCTACCTCAACATAATAAAGGCCATATATGACAAACCCACAGCAAACATCATACTCAATGGTGAAAAACTGAAAGCATTTCCTCTAAGATCAGGAACAAGACAAGGATGTCCACTCCCACCACTATTATTCAACATAGTTTTGGAAGTCCTAGCCACAGAAGTCAGAGAAGAAAAAGAAATAAAAGGAATACAAATTGGAAAACAAGAAGTAAAACTGTCACTGTTTGCCGATGACATGAAACTATACATAGAGAATCCTAAAGATGCTACCAGAAAACTACTAGAGCTAATCAATGAATTTGGTAAAGTAGCAGGACACCAAATTAATGCACAGAAATCTCTTGCATTCCTATACACTAATGATGAAAAATCTGAAAGAAAAATTAAGGAAACACTCCCGTTTACCATTGCAACAAAAAGAATAAAATACCTAGGAATAAACCTACCTAGGGAGACAAAAGACCTGTATGCAGGAAACTATAAGACACTGATGAAAGAAATTAAAGATGATACCCACAGATGGAGAGATATACCATGTTCTTGGATTGGAAGAATCAATACTGTGAAAATGACTATACTACCCAAAGCAATCTACAGATTCAATTGAATCCCTATCAAATAACCAATGGCATTTTTTACAGAACTGGAACAGAAAATCTTAATATTTGTATGGAGACAAAAAAGACCCCGAATAGCCAAAGCAGTCTTGAGGGAGAAAAACGGAGCTGGAAGAATCAGACTCCCTGACTTCAGACTATATTACAAAGCTACAGCAATCAAGACAATATGGTACTGGCACAAAAACAGAAACAGAGATCAATGGAACAGGATAGAAAGCCCAGAGATAAACCCACACACCTGTGGTCAACTAATCTATGACAAAGGAGGCTAGGATACACAATGGAGAAAAGACAGTCTCTTCAATAAGTGGTGTTGGGAAAACTGGACAGCTACATGTAATAGAACGAAATTAGAACACTCCCTAACACAATACACAAAAATAAACTCAAAATGGATTAAAGACCTAAATGTAAGACTGAGCACTATAAAACTCTTAGAGGAAAACATAGGAAGAACACCCTTTGACATAAATCACAGCAAGATATTTTTTGATCCATCTCCTAGAGTAATGGAAATGAAACCAAAAATAAACAAATGGGACCTAATGAAACTTAAGAGCTTTTGCACAGCAAAGGAAACCATACAGAAGACGAAAAGACAACCCTCAGAATGGGAGAAAATATTTGCAAACGAATCAACGGACAAAGGAATAATCTCCAAAATAGATAAATAGCTCATGCAGCTCAATATTAAAGAAACAAACAACCTAATCCAAAAATGGGCAGAAGACTTAAATAGACATTTCTCCAAAGAAGACATACAGATGGGCAAGAGGCACATGATAAGGTGCTCAACATCACTAATTGTTAGAGAAATGCAAATCAAACCTACAATGAGGTATCACCTCACACAGGTTAGAATGGGTATCATCAGAAAATCTACAAACAACAAATGCTGGAAAGGGTGTGGAGAAAAGGGAACCCTCTTGCACTGTTGGTGGGAATGTAAATTGATACAGCCACTATGGAGAACAGTATGGAGGTTCCTTAAAAAACTAAAAGTAGAATTACCATATGACCCAGCAATCCCACTACTGGGCATATACCCAGAGAAGACCATAATTCAAAAAGACACATGCACCCCAATGTTCATTGCCACACTATTTACAATAGCCAGGTCATGGAAGCAACCTAAATGCCCAACAACAGACGAATGGATAAAGAAGATGTGGTACATATATACAATGGAATACTACTCAGCCATAAAAAGGAATGAAATTGGGTCATTTGTAGAGACGAGGATGCATCTAGAGACTGTCATACAGAGTGAAGTAAGTCAGAAAGGGAAAAACAAATATCGTATATTAACACATATATGTGGAACCTTGAAAATGGTACAGATGAACTGGTTTGTAGAGCAGAAATTGAGACATAGAAGTAGAGAAGAAAACGTATGGACACCAAGCGGGGGAAAGAGGCAGGGGTTCGGGTGGTGGTGTGATGAATTGGGAGATTGGGATTGACATGTATACACTGATGTGTATAAAATGCATGACTAATAAGAAAAAGAAAAAAAAGAAAAGCAGAAGGTGAAAAACTTCTTAAAATGTTTTGACTTCTTACTATGATCTTCCCACCTTTATAGACAATTTATCTGTATTAAATTGGTCTCTAAAAAATATATAAAAAATTTAAAAAAAAAAAGAAAGGCTTCATAAGTTAAAGACACATGAAATACATACAAGTTCGTAGAAAAACGTGTAAAGGAACTGTAGAGAAAAAAAACCCCTAAACTTATGGCAGCTGTGGTGTAACAAATTCCCTAAGATCTAATATAGATAATGCTGCAAGTGGAACATCTTTCACTCTAAGTAAAGCTCTAAAAGATAAACATTTGTTTCATTTAGGCCAATAAAGTACTTCACTTTTATGAGAATGGTGAGTATATACATAATTATCTTTTTATTAAAAAGTAAATACATGCTGAAAACTATAAACCATTGATAAAGGAAACTGAAGATGATTCAAAGAAATGGAAAGATATCCAATCTTCTTAGTTTGGAAAAATTAATATTGTTAAAATGGCCATACTACCCAAAGCAATCTACAGATTTAATGCAATCCCCATCAAAATACCTATGACATTTTTCACAGAAGTAGAACAAAGAATTCTAAAATTTATATGGAATCAGAAAAGGCCCAGAATTACCAAGGAAATCCTGAGGGAAAAGAACAAAGCTGGAGGAATAACGCTTCCAGACTTTAGGCTATACTACAAAGCTACAATAATCAAAACAGTGTGGTACTGGCACAAAAAGACCTATAGATCAATGGAACAGTATAGAGAGCCCAGAAATAAACCTGCACACCTACAGTCAATTAATCTATGATAAAAGAGGCAAGAATATACAACGGATAAAAGACAGTCTCTTCAATAAATGGTGTTGGGAAAACTGGACAGCTACATGTAAATCAATGAAATTAGAACACTCCCTCACACCATATAGAAAAATAAACTCAAAATGGATTAAAGACTTAAATTTAAGACATGACACCCTAAAACTCCTAGAAGAAAACGTAGGCAAAACATTCTCTGACATAAATCGTAGCAGTATATTCTTAGATCGGTCTCAAAATATACAAGGCAAAAGAAATAAAAGCAAAAATAAGCAAATGGAACTTAATCAAACTTAAAAGCTTTTGCACAGCAAGGGAAACCATCAACAAAATGAAAAGACAACCTATGGAATGGGAGAAAATATTTGCAAATGATGCGACCAACAAGGGGCTAATAAGCCAAAATATACAAACAGCTAATAAAACTCAATATTGAAAAAACAAACCCAATCAAAAAATGGGCAGAAGCCCTAGACATTTTCCCAAAGAAGACATACAGATGGCTAAGAGACACATGAAAAGATGCTGAATGAACATGCTCAAAAGATGCTCACTGCTAATCACTAGAGAAGCGCAAATAAAAACTACAGTGAGGTATCACCTCACACCGGTTGGAATAACTATCATCAGAAGTCTACAAATAATAAACGCTGGAAAGGGTGTGGAGAAAAAGGAACCCTCCTACTCTGTTGGTAGCAAGGTAAATTGGTGCAGCCACTATGGAAAACAGTATGGAGGCTCCTTAAAAAACTAAAACTAGAGCTACCATATGATCCAGTAATCCCACTCCTGGGTACATATCCAGAAAAAATGAGAACTATACTTCAAAAAGATACATGCACCCCAATGTTCACAGCAGCACTATTTACAAGAGCCAAGACATGGAAACAACCCAAGTATCCATCAACAGATGACTGGCTTAAGAAGATGTGGTATATATATATATATATATATATATATATATATATATATATATACACATATATATACACACACATGCACGTGAACACACACACACACACACACACACATATACACACACCGTGGAATATTACTCAGCCATAAAAAAGAATGAAATATTACCATTTGCAGCAACATGGATGGACCTAGAGAATATTATACTTAGTGAAGTAAGTCAGACAAAGACCCTCTCTGACTATATGATATCACATATATGTGGAATCTAAAAATAATACAAATGAATCTATATACAAAACAGAAACAGACTCATAGACATAGACATAGAAGACAAACTTATGGTTACCAAAGGGGAAGGAGGAAGGGACAAATTAGGAGTATGGATTAACAGATACAAATTACTATATATAAAATAGATAAGCAACAAAGATTTACTGTATAGCACAGGGAATTATATTCAATATCTTGTAGTAACCTATAACGGAGTACGATCTGAAGAAAGTAAGTGCGTCACCTTGCTGTACACCTGAAACTAACAGAATATTGTGAATCAACTATACTTCAATTAAAAAAAATAGCTTGTTTACTTAGAAAGAAAGAAAGAAAGAAAGAAGGAAGGGAGGGGGGAGGGAGGGAGGAAAGAAGGAAAGAAGAAAGGAAAGAGGAAAGGAAAAAGGAAAGGAAAGGAAAGAAAGAGGTACCTGATCCATCATCTCACCTACGTCCTTACCCAGAGCAGGCTTTGACTTCCACTATTAAAAAAAATACGTGTGTGTGTGTGTGTGTGTGTGTGTGTGTGAAAAAAGTGAAAAAAGCAAGGTGAGAAAACAGTGTGAATGGTTTGATCATTTTAGTTTAAAAAAAGATAATTTTATCTGCATATCCTAGCAATAATACACAACTTTTTTTTCCCAGGAAGAAATCAACTGTCAGAAGAAATGGAGTAGAGGTGGGAAAGGGAGCGTTTATGTTGCATTTTGTATCTTTCTGTACTATCTGAATTTTCTAACCATGCATATGTACTACTTTAAGAAAATGTCCATCTGACCGATGAAACTGTAGACCAGTTTGGTTATTTATTTATTATTTATTGTATTATAAAGACTAACGTAAGTTCCTAGTGGCCACATCAATGTTTTGTTCATCTTGCTGCCCAAGATGCTGCCTGGCATAGTAACCTTTTATATTCCCATAAGATAGAAGTTCAGGAAGTATATAAGAATCAATATGATCCACTCCCTAACCCTCTCTGTTGGTTATCAATGCAGTGCCTCTTTCCTCCAAATCTATCTTTCTTTGCCTTGCTTTGTGGTACTGGAGCTGGACCTGTAAAAATTTCTCCTTTGCCAGTTGGCACAATATTAAGCTTTGTCAGTAGGGACAGAGCAATATGAAGTGGTTTCTTTTCCTGGTTCTGGTGTGCTTTTTTCTTCTTGTTCCTGTGACATGTACCTGCTAGCCGTGTGTGAGACAGCCAGTTGTGCTCACCACTTTGCGAGTTTCAGTGGTACCCTAGTGAGTGGATTCCTAGCAAGTCTTGCCAGAACTCCAGTAGGCAGTTTCCTGCTTGCCAGCCTTAGTCTGTGGCCCTTCAGTGAAGTTCACCTCAGTGCCATCCAGTGACCACAGAAACACCTCTCCAACAAGGTCTGAATCTCGGTCTTGTTGGGGAGTGGCACACTCTAAGTTGAAAATTCTCTTTATTTCTTAGTAGTTAATCCCCTATTACTACTTAATAACTCCTTATATTAAAATTTTCCTGTTCATATTACTGGTATGGTTTCTGGTGCCTAATTGGACCTTTCATGCCCAAATCAAATTAAACCAAAAGAAACCAAGTAAAATCCAGCCAAGTCAACAACAAAAAATTAAATCTATAAACCCATCATAAAACATAAGTTTGTATTATTAAGTTTGATAACACAGAGAGGAGCATGGCATGTAGCCCAACTTGTTAACTAATTGCATTAAAAACGTCCACAAAAAAACAAAAAAACACGGTGTGATGCTTTTGTACTGTGTAAACTAAACTAAGGTAGAACTGTATTTCCCAGAATTCTCTTTCCTCCATGATTCTAGGTTAGGGTTGACTACAGAGAAATTTGTCTAAAATTTGGAAGGCAAAAATGAAGCAGCAGCCATTACACTCTGAAGGTCAGTATAGGATGCCAGGTGCTGCTGTATCTCATACACTTTGTTGCAGATCTGCTGGACCATCTTGATGTGTGGAAAGAACTGTGCTCACATTTCCTGCAGTTCCTTCTGGATCTCTTCCTTTAGCTGCTCCTAGTCAGGGCCAGGCACATGTGTAGCTCCATGGCCAGTAATGCTGCTTCTTTTCCAGGTCACCTGCTCTCTTGAGGTTGGAGGACTTTAAAAGACATACACAGGGCTTCCCTGGTGGCGCAGTGGTTGAGAGTCCGCCTGCCGATGCAGGGGACACGGGTTCGTGCCCCGGTCCGGGAGGATCCCACGTGCCGCGGAGCGGCTGGGCCCGTGAGCCATGGCTGCTGAACCTGCGCATCCGGAGCCTGTGCTCCGCAACGGGAGAGGCCACAACAGTGAGAGGCCCACGTACCGCAAAAAAAAAAAAAAAAAAAAAAAAAAAAAAAAAAAAAAGACATACACAGATTCTACTTTGTCCTTGTTCTTCCCTATATCATGCCCAGCTTTTCTTCCTGACTGCTGCCCTGATGATCTATAGTGAGTTCAGGGCCACAGGCAGACCCTAATTCAAAGCTTTCCATAAACTTCTTCCCCAGCTTCTAAAACAGAATAAAAGCTGGTCCCTATAATAGATTCCTTACTTCCTACCACTCATGGTGCTTCTGCTGTGATGATCAAACCCTCACTATTATACACTATAAAACAGATAAATGATCCAGCTTAAAAAAAATCTTAAGTAATTTGGATTTCTTGAGCAATTGTTTCTACTGTCAATTCTTATTTCCCCTATGTTTCTTATTTATTTCTACATAATATCTAAGTTTAAAAAATAGATGTTAAAGTGGGAAAATTTTTAAATGCCATTTTCTTTAACAAATGCCCATGTGAGGGCCCATACGAAGGCTAGTTAGAACCAAGTTTTTTGGTTCCTCTGAGATAGATATGGAGACAAATTTCCTTGGTGGCCTGATACGGGAGAGCCTGACCTATTTTTGTAACATTATTCTCCATGCCAGGAGGGGAATAAGATGAAGAACTACTAGGGAGAGTTCTGAGAAGATGAGTATGTATGCATTTAAGAAAAACTAGAGTGGGCCTGGAGATAAGTTTAAGCTGATGAGGGAAAACCAAAAGATGATGCCTAAGCTCCAGATGGTTGTCATTAGTTTCTAAACCCAAATTCATTTGTTTAACATTTTTGAGATTTATCCTTGTTTCCTGAGCATGCTCAGTATGACCTGCCAGGTCTCAGAAGTGTGAGTCTCACAAATTCCATTTTCTGTTTTAGAAGAGGATGGGAGGGTAAGGAGGAAGAAAGAGGAATGTAAGTGAGTTAGTAGCAAAGAGTTCCTGATTATGGAGAACCTTAGGGTTAAGAACTTTAACTCAGAGACTGTGGACAAATCATTTGAAGTAAAGTTTTTAAAAAACTGAGTTTATCAAGAAATATTTATTGGGTACCTACTAAGTGCAGGAGGGGGGCTAGACCTTATCAGTTAGAAATGGTGGATGAAACAAAAAGGATGGGCAGAACAAAAAGAGTAAGAGAATACTGCCAGCATCTAAGGGCATGGATCATTTCATCACTCAGCTAAGGCACTTTATCTGGTGCCTAGTTCTCTACTAAAACAGATATAGGAATATTTCATAATCTCTCCTGACTTAGCGCCCATGAAACATGGAGTAGCTTTAGCCAGAAGTCCTTCCATAAGTCCTGGGCTTCCTGAAGCTACCTGCACACAGCTGCACAGTGAGTCAGCCTGGCTATCACAGGTTTATTGCTTCCTACTGTACATTTCAGAAGGACGTATTCAATGTGCCGTTCAGAGTGTGGCTATTTAATTCCTTACAAGTCCTTCATAGGAAAAGAGGGAATAAGAGTTTGCTGGATTTATCTGCCCTAAGAATTAATCTCTCTATGAAAAGGCATGGATAGGACAACTACAATAAATGACAGAATTAAGAAAAGCACTGAACATTCTGGAAAATTTTCGGAAGGTTCATAGAAATTGCTGGTGAAGTTAAATTCTAATTTCTGCCTCCATTTATTTATCTAGCTTGTTCATTTGTTCATTCATTCATTCAACAAACATTTGTTGATTGACACTGGGATACAGCAATGAATAAGAAAGACAATATCCCAGCCTCATGAAATTTATTTTCTTTGGTGGGAGAAAACAGTCAAATGTAAACTAACCAACACACAACACAATTTCAGGTATTATTAAGTGCTCTAAAGAACAATAAAGTAGGGATGGAATGGTGGGGTTATATCTTAGGAGATGATTTAACATTATATATTATATTTTTTACATATAGCATGCAATAAACATTATAACAAACATAACCACAGATATGTCTTAGATACACTAAGGGGACGCGATTGATATAGTTCCATGATAAATCAAACTGAATACATCTATATAAATCATAATGACTTATATATAGACCAATGAGACTTACCCTATAGAAAGCACTGGTCAAAGGGAGTAATGCTGCAGCAATGTTATATTCTTCTAAACTTGAACAATCCTTAAACAAAACAAAGAGAAATGGGATTAGGACATTTACCAGAAATCACAAATATGTGGAAACAAAAATCTATGATACATTATTTACTGTCCTAAGGGGTTTTTACTTTTATTTCAAATTGTCATTAAGGCTTACCTAGATAAGTGTGAAAAAAAAGTATGAAAAAATACTGTCCCGAAGCACATTGTTTTTAAAAAAAAATATATTTTATTTTTTTAATTAAAAAAAAAAATTCTTTTTTTCGCTCGTGCCACGTGGCATGTGGGATCTTAATTCCCCGGCCAGGGATGGAACCCATGGCCCCTGCAGTGGAAGCATGAAGCCTTAACCACTGGACCACCAGGGAAGTCCATTCTTTTAGAAATGATATAAAAATACATTTGAGAAAGATGTTGTCATACACTATTGGTGAGTAGCTACTTTTACTTTCCTGTTTTACAAAAGTTGTGTTTACAGCTGTGCATATTTGTCCAAAAATTTTTGGAGGAGGTTTTAGTATATTTAACTACTATATTTCATTGAATCCGAGATACACATTTTCTCCCCACATTTTAACTTCTCTGAGACTGGGATGTATGTTATAATTGAAATAATATATTTTTTCTTAGTCTTACACATGAAGGGTTTATAAAATTCTGTTATTGATCAGGCAAGAAATACCACTGATGCCAAAACCCCTTGGGTGAAATGTTGTTGGGGAATGGGACAGTCAGAAAATCTCAGTGGGAATGTAAAATGGTGCAGCTGCTAGGAAAACAGTATGGCAATTCCTCAAACATTGAAAAGTAGAATTACCCTATAATCCAGAAATTCTACTTCTGGATATATACCTAAAACAACAGTGACTTGAACAGACATAGGGGGGCCATGGCCTGGAACAATGCTGAAGGGTAATACCCTTAGAGAGGTCAGGTATAGTAATTTCAGCCCCAACCTTAGACAATGTAACTATCGCCATCAAAATGCAAATTCATCAGCTATTCATATGTTTGTATGAATTGATTTTAAACTCACAGAGCTGAGACCTTAATATCAATTATTCCAATGCAGTTCCTCTACTTTTCAGATGAGAAAAAGAGGGCTAGATGTCAGCCAGTACTGGAATTTAGATTTATCTACCTATCAGCCTGGTGCTTTTTCCTCTAAACACCGCCTTTTGTACTTGATTACTTTCCTCATATTCTTGAGGAGGCGGATATGAGTTTTCTGAGCTGCCAGCACTGATTTTGGAATGTGAGGGAGGGAGTATAGGCCTCAACAGCAGAGCAGTTGGAGGCTTAAAGCTGCAAAAGGGCACTGGCGCCAGGGACAGGGCCCCTAGAAAAAGGAGAAAGAGTCAGAAGCAAAGAGAAAATACACCATAGACAACCTTGGTCTATTTCAAAATACTATTATGGCTTGGCAGGGCTGAGGGCGTAGTTCTGCCCTGAGGAAAAAAAGGAGGAAACTTTCTTTCAGAAGTCATGGCCCGAAGGCGGGCATCTCTTCTAATGCTAGTCTTGCTTAGCATGAGTACATTTGGTATTATGATCTGCTAAAAGAGTTAATAGAATTTCATGCATTTTAAACTATGAAAAACACAGCTAAAGAATACACGGAATGTCCAACTCCAGAAAACACTGAAACAATACTGGGTTACAAGACAAATCTCTGTAATAAAGAATCATTCTCATATACGTGACATTCTCTGACCCAATTAAAAAAAACAACTAAAAGATAGCCTCAAACTTCCTATACTGTCCTAAAAATAATAGTTCTAATTAATTCACCACACAGAGTAAACATTTATTGGATAAATGAATAAGTGAATGAATAAAGGAATAAATTCAAGAAGAGAGAGAAATGAGGAGAAGAAGCTAAGGACAGAAACCTGGGAAAGATATATTTATAGAGAAGGAATAAAGGAAAATCAAGATGGGAAAGCGAAGTAGGAGAAAGCAGTACTATAGCTGTCAAGAGAAGAAGAAACGACCAATAGTGTTGAAGTCTCCAGAGAAATTCAGTAAAATGAAGATTGAGAAAAAGCCAAGAAACTTGTGAATCAAAGACGTCACTGGTGACATGATGAGGGTATAAGTGAGTAGAGTAAAAAAGGCCCTGAGTGTAAATGCTCATAGTTGTAAAGGGAAGGAAGCTGTTTGAGGAGTTATGACATCCAAATGGGTAGCCGAATGAATCTTGGTAGGGCTGAACCAGATGAATACTAAGATTCTATGTAATCCTTTGATTCTATACGAATTAGAAGGGACCTAAGTACACCAAGGAGGAAAATCCAAGGGAGAGAGAGCTGAAAAAGAAAGGTCACTGATAGAACAAGGTCTCTGTGATATGGCTGCTAATCAATATGGTCCCCATTTCTAAGGGGGAAACATCTCATTTCCATAAAAAGCAAATAAACAGAATTTATATTAACCAGCAGGATCTCTGAATATTTCAGCAAATATAACTTATTAGGAGAGAGAAGCTTGGTTCTACAACGGAGACTCAGGCCTACCTAAGAGGCTTCCATGGGAAAAGCGGGGAGAGTGTCCTCAGACTGTTGTGCAAACACTAGTTTTATGGTGTACTGACAGCTGTTACTTGGGGGGAAATTGGGGAAATGCTGGGTAAACAAAATTAAGTGTGATGTTTTTGTTTTAAAAAACTGTAGGACTTCTCAGGGCTTTATACTGTGACTGGATGAAGGGAATTTGGTGGCAGCATTTCCAACCTAATTTGACTAAGAACATTTCTTTTAGAAAGCAATTGAAATATATATATATATATATATTTAAATTGAGGGCAACTGCTATTTTATTATTATTATTATTCTAAATTATTTATTTATTTATGGCTGTGTTGGGTCTTCGTTGCTGTGTGCGGGCTTTCTCTAGTTGAGGCGAGCGGGGGCTACTCTTCGTTGCGGTGCACAGGCTTCTCACTGCGGTGGCTTCTCTTGTTGCGGAACACAGGCTCTAGGTGTGCGGGCGTCAGTAGCTGTGGCACACGGGCTCAGTAGTTGTGGCGCATGGGCTTAGTTGCTCTGCGGCATGTGGGATCTTCCCGGACCAGGGATTGAACCCGTGATCCCTTCATTGGCAGACAGATTCTTAACCACTGCGCCACCAGGGAAGTCCAGAAAAATATATTTTGAAAAAATGATTTAATATCATAAAAAATCTTCTGAGAGCACTCCAACCAAAAGATCATTTAAAAACTTAGTTATATGGGGCTTCCCTGGTGGCGCAGTGGTTGAGAGTCCGCCTGCCGATGCAGGGGACACGGGTTCGTGCCCCGTTCCGGGAAGATCCCACATGCCGCGGAGCGGCTGCGCCCGTGCGCCATGGCCGCTGAGCCTGCGCGTCCGGAGCCTGTGCTCCGCAACGGGAGAGGCCACGGCAGTGAGAGGCCCGCGTACGCAAAAAAAAAAACTTAGTTATGAGCTTTTATTTCTTGACTTATGGTCATATACTGACAGGCATTTTTACTGTAAAGAACTAAAAATGCTAGGTAATATATTTAAAAATCTTTAATGCAATGAAACTGGCAAGGAAGTAAGGAACACTCAGGCCAAAATATAAGTTAAGTGGGAACCTGGAGAGATACAGCACTAAAGTGCAATTTTACCTCAAGAACAGCTAGTGAGCAAAGTAAATTTGAGTATTAGTTTTGATCAACTCAAAGGACTCAAAAGATAGGAGACAAACCCCAGCACTCGCTAAAGGTAGGAAGTCCATTAGGAGAACTACCTTATGGTAGGGACCCCCTAGGGCCACCTGAAACACCAGATGGAAAGTCTGAGATATAAAACGATAATTCAGCAAGGGAAGTAATGAATATGTGAGTAAATTAAGCATACACTGACTATATAAAACACAAAAATAATGTCTTTCAGTATTAAAGAAAAATAAGATACAACTAAAATATACAACCACGGTAGCACAGACATTGTAAGGTGGTGGACTGGAGCTGGATTTTGATAAATTAAGTAAACATTTAAATTTCTCTGTGTTATTGCCAAAGGAACAGAATGGGTTACAACTTCTAAACTAGTGGGGGGAAAAGTGGTCTGAAAGAAAAATAACCCAAAGGAAGGCAAGAAGGAGGAAAAGAAACTCAGAAAAAGGAAACAATCAAAAAAGAACAAAATAAGATAATAGGAATAAATAAAAATATAATAGCAGAAATTTAGAAATAGCAGAAATAGCAGAAAATAGCAGAAATAGACCAAATACTCTGGTTAAAAGACAACTATTGTAAGAAGAAATGGGAAGTTGGAAATGTTGGTAAAAGAGTACATATAAGATGAATAAGGTCTGAGAATCTAATATATAACATAGTCACTATAGTTGATAATACTGTATCATATAATTAAAATTTGCTAAGAAAGTGGAACTTAAGTATTCTCACCCCTCCCCCAAAAAGGAAATCTGTGAGGTGATGGATGTGTTAATTAATTCGATTGTGGGAATCCTTTCACAATGTATGGTATATTAAGTCATCACGCTGTACACTTTAAATATGTTACAGCTTTATTTGCCAATTATACCTCAGTAAAACTGGAAAAAGTATATAGGCCATGTAGGAAAACACCACACCTTTTTCCTATTCTGTCATCTCCATGGATTTTATAAAATAATCCCAGAATATGGCAAAAAGGGTGAATCATCTTTTTCTTCCTGACTTATTCCTCACCCTCTTGCTTAGGACACTGCTATGCACAAGAATGTCATCCCCTGTGTCCTAGCACATCTGAGTTTCTTTAACAGAAATGCCTTGCATGTTTCTGAAGACTGTCATGAGGCCCAAGGCAATAAAGTTCAACAGACTTAAGCTGTAATCTTCTCCTAAGGAAATGGCTGGGATGCCAAGATGCCTTTTGACTTTGATTTCACAGCAGGGCTTCATTTGTAATGATGCTGTCCAAACTTTAAATGACAACAGCTGTGATATGAAGTCCCACACACTCATTTATAAAAATTTCCCACAAATTAAAAAAAAATTAAACAATGGGGAATTTCAATCCATGACCAATTAGCAGGGAACAGGCAATCATAAAACATTTAGGGGCTATTTATTATCTTATAAAATGTTTACACATTGTAGTGCATGTCTCAAACCTGAGCGCCAGTCAAATGCTGATTGCAAAATATAAATATAAAATTCTTTGCAAATCACGTTAGAGATATTCTAAGTTAATTAGATTGAAAAATGGAAAAAATTTTGAAACAGTAAGTACAACTATTGACATAGCAATAGCATTCCGGAATAGTGCAGTTATCTGTTGGGGAATCAGTCCATAAATACACATCCTGAAATCCCCTGTGTTTTGGCCACGTAATAGCAAAGTAGTTACAGACATACCAGACAATTTATAAGCCTGCAAGGACTTGAATGACTATACATGTTTTATTCTGAACTTTGCTATGCAGCTTACCTTTAATTTTCCTCCTACAACTGAACAGTGAGCCCTGCAATCTTAATTTCTCATTACCCTCAATTACTTCATATTTTGATTTGCATACCTTTGGACTGTCACGACCAGCATTCCCATTTTTGTAAAACTTTGGAACCTCTCAAAAATGATATAGGTAAACATTAAAGAAAAAAATAAGACTGAAAGGCAGAATGTCTTACAAAACTGACTTTTCTTGAGTTTAGACTTGATATAGCTCAGAAAAAAAATTTTTTGAATTGTCCAAAACACTGAGAACATTTGTATCTTCTACGTGGGGACAAAAATTAAAACTACCAAAGCCCCAAATACCTCTGTATATCATGTTAGTCTCCTGCTCAAAAATGTCAGCTATGTTCTGACCATTACAGGATAATGACCAAACTCTTCTGCCAAACTTGTAAACCCTCCGTGGTGTGGACCCATCTCCACACTTACCCAACAATATGGCCCTCCTGCTATAAGCCGCAGGTCTAGTCAGTCTGCTTTATTTATCATCTGCTATTCTATATCAAAATTACCTCCTACCACATCTAATACCCCTAGAATAGCACCCATGCCTTGCTTTATCATTTACACTCTTCCTCCTTGGCACCTCCATATGCATGCCCTCGTGTTTTCCCACCCTTTCTAAGTACGGTGCTAAGTACAAAATAAGCAGTAGGACTCGTTGTTTCGGCCTCAGGTTACATTTTAATGCTAAATCTGCGAATATAACCATTGAGGATGTATCACAATTTTGAACACTATGGTTATTTAATATGTACCATTACTCTCACTGAGATAGAAGATGAATGCTAGACTTGACAAATAATATCAAGCTTTGCTTTAAGTTTTTGAGTGAATGGCACAAGTCCGCTTCAATTTTATGTCTGGAAACTAGGACACTGCACCTGGCATATAGTAATAATAGTTAACACTTATTGAATGCTTACTAAGTATCAAACATATTTTCAGTATGAATTTACAGAAATTATTTCATTTAATTTTTACAGCACCTCTAGGAGGTAGATACTATAATTATATACATTTTGTTGATGAAGGAACTGAGTTTCTCAAAGGTTAAATAATTGCCTGAGATTATATGGGCACAAATGACAGAGCCAGAGCTCAAACCCAGGTAGTCTCACTCCAATGTTTGTGCTTTAAAGCTCTATGCCCCGTTGCCTCTCAAATGCAACTGAATCTAAAGATGGCATCTGTGGAAACATATAATTCAGGCAAAAGAAGAAATTTTCCACTAATTATAAATAATTTCCTCAAAAGAGGCTGAAACTATACTATATCTGTGAAAAAGCAATTGAAAACTTAAAATGTGGCTGCTAAAATTAAAATGCAAAGGAAGGGCTGGAAGTTAATTTTTTTTCCCTCATGGTATCCTTTTATTTCATCTCTATCTTCATAATTTCTTAAAAAATTAAGAAATACAAACGATCATGTCAAAGCTTCTAAAATACGCCTAATAGGAGTGCTGGAAAGAGAGGACAAAGTAGGTAGAAGAAAGCAAAAGAAACAATAAAAAGAATTTTGTCTTCATAAGCAAAGAGTCCAGTGAGTGTCAAATAGGACAAATGAAAAAAGATATTTGGTACAATGAATAAAATGTGGTATACTCATACAAAACAATACTACATGAAAGTGAAAATAAATGAATTATAATTATATCCAAAATCATGGATGAATCTCCCAAACAAAATTTTGATCCAGAGAATCAAGGCAAAAAGAACACATCACCACCATATCATCATCATCATCATCATCAGTCACTGCTGAAACACACATTCTTAATTAACATTGGCCTCTATCTCTATTTACTACATCAAACACACCATTGTAAACATGTAGGATTTCATAAAGTCTACTATAGCAATGTCAAAGAATTACTTTTATCAAATCATACTGACAAAGGAAAATCTAACAAAATCAGGTCAAGTGAAAAAAAGATCACCAGTTCGGATGATTTTATGCTAAGTGTTTTAAAAGAAAATGATTTGATGTCAGAGGATTAAAGGGAGTCCCTTAAGAAAAATAATGAAGGCTTTAAATATTTTTGCAAAATGATCATCTTTGGGACAGTGCTGTAAAAGTCAAACATAAAGTAAGTCATAATGCTATTTTGTTAGGAAAATTATTTTAAATAACTTTCCCTTCCCCAGACAAAAGTGAGATTCATACTTTGGTTCTAAAAATATCAGCATATGGTAAAAATTATAACCTAAATATGTTAAAATTTTATATTTCTTCTTTGAAATATAATGTATCAAACAAACCATTCCCCCACTATTTGGTATGAAATTTTAGTTCCTATTTTGTATGGATTTACTGGTGGTGATAGTGAAAATTAGTTCTACTCTTAATGATCTAAAGGATGCAGGAGTGATGGTCTCTGTCATATCTCTATTTAATTCTCCAGTCTTGTGTCTGTAGAAACCAGACAGATCTGGAGGATAAAAGCAGACTACAGCAAATTCAATCACGCAGTAGCTCCAATGGCAGTTTTATAATAAAGATGTTTTGTCTTTGCTACAGCAGGTTATCATGGTCGTGGGTATGTTGCATGCAATCACTGATGTGGTGAATAAGTTCTTTTCTATCTCTATCAGAGAGGAGGATCTGAATTTGGACCATTTGAACATCATATAGAATATTATGCTGATCTACTACATTGATGACATCATGCAAATCAGGCTGGATGAGCAAGAAGTGGCTACCATGTTGGAAACCTTGGTGAGACATGCACTCCAGAACATGGGAGATAAACCTTATAAAGGTTCTGGCCTGCTGGGACATCTCATTCAAAGTAAAGGACAATTTGTTGCATCTTGTATCTCCCATCATGAGGAAGGAAGCAAAAATTCTGGTAGGCCTCTTCAGGCTATGAAGGAAGCATATTCCACATCTGGGATTACTGTACAGGCTCATACCAGGTGACACAAAAAGCTACCAGCTCTGAGTGGGGCCCAGAAGAAGAAAGGGCTCTGTAGCAGGTCCAGGAATTAAAAAGCCCTGCTTACCATCACAGTCAGTGACCCACTTAGAGAATTTGCACTTTCCACTGCTGTAACTCTGAGTTGTGCAAGGTTATAGATTCCAGTCCCCAAAGGAGAAACATTTCTACCAGGGGACAAAACAAGAATCTCATTAATCTATAAACTACAGCTGTCACCAAGGCACATTATACTCCTAATGCCCAGAAATTGGCAGACAAGAGGAACCATAATTTTTCTTAACATCTTTATTGGAGTATAGTTGCTTTACAATGGTGTGTAAGTTTCTGCTTTATAAATAAGTGAATCAGCTATATGTATACCTATATCCCCATATGCCCTCCCTCTTGTGTCTCCCTCCCACCCTCCCTATCCCTCCAGGTGGTCACAAAGCACCGAGCTGATCTCCCTGTGCTGTGTGGCTGCTTCCCACTAGCTAGCTATTTTACATTTGGAGGAGCCATCATTTTGGCAGAAATAACTGAACCTGAATGCCAGGGAGGTAGGGCTAATGTCACATAACGGGAACAAGGAGGAATATGTTTGGCACCCAGTTAAGTCCTTGGGTACCTCTTGGTACTTACTTGCCAAATTCTGATGGAAAATGAACAAGTGCAGCAACCCTAGGATGAGAAACACAAAGTGACCAGAGACTAAGACCCCTCCAGGATGAGGGTCTGGGTCATAAGAAGGGAAGTTAGCACCATTTGCAATCCTACAATCAGCTACATCTGCAGGGGCAAACGTTTTTCCCACTTACCCTCTTCTAAGTTTCCCTCAGCAAGAAAGGCACACTAGAATTCTGGAGGAACTGCTCCTGAATACCTATGAAGAAGTGGAGGCGAGCAGCACAAGGGATGAACATGAGAATGCCTTATCCAAACACCCCTTCAAGGGAGGACTTGTTGCCTCCATGACTGGCAGTGCTGTCAACAACCCTTCCCGAAGCAGCAAATATTCAATGACTGATTAAGGTGTGGGTCCATACACAGCCATTCTGACTTAACGTGGGACAACTTCAGCTCAGAACTTTGTGTGGGTTAGGCTGAGGCTATCCTTGAGCTCACAATATTGCCTGACTTCCCCTTTTGCCAATTCTATTTATTTTCCCTCCCTCCCACAGGTGTTGATCCAAAGACCACTCCCTAACAAACATCCTTTGCACTAAACTCTGCCTCAGAATCTGTTTCCAACCTGAAACAACTTCCTAATAAAGTAGTAGCACACACTGTTTTCTGGGGAACCCAGGCTAAGAGAGATCTGTAGTTTGAAAAGCTCACTATTGGCTATGGGACAATGAATGCATTTGGGCAGGAACAAAAGTGGATGTGGGAAGAATGCTTAGATGGGTATTATAACAATCTAAGTGGGATGATGGTAGTTTTGATTGGGGTATTACAGGTGGAGGTAGGAGACAAGTGGATCGAGTTAAAAGGTTTTTATGGGGGTAAAAATCAGTATAACTTGGTGTTAGAGATGAAGGAGGAGAAGGTGTCAAGGATTACTCAGGTTTTAGTTCGCGTAACTGGATCAATGGTCATGCCATTTGCCAAGATTAGGGACAATGGAAGGGAATCAGGTTTGAGGGTTGAGGGGTAAAGGAAATGCATGATCATGACTTCAGTTTGTAACCATTAAAGCTGAGTGTCTTTGACACATGAAAACGAGATACCAGGTATCCAGTTGGATATAAAGGTGTAGCTCAGAGAAAAGGTCTGGGGTAGAAAAATAAACTTACGAGTCATCAACATGTAGGTGGTAGTTTAAGTTGTGGGTGTGAAAGAGATCATCCTTGAAGTGAGTATAGAATGAGACAAAAATAAATAAATAATATAAGGCTTTAAAAATTAAAGGCCAAGTGGAGAAGGATGAGCTTTCAAAGATGGAGAAGGAATGGCCAGAAAGGTACGAGGATATGTAGAAAACGTTGCATCATGGAAGCTAAGGAAAGAGAGTGCTTCAAAAAGAAATTCTAGGGCTTCCCTGGTGGCGCAGTGGCTGAGCGTCCGCCTGCTGATGCGGGGAGCACGGGTTCGTGCCCCGGTCCGGGAAGATCCCACATGCCGCGGAGCGGCTGCGCCCGTGGGCCATGGCCGCTGAGCCTGCGCGTCCAGAGCCTGTGCTCCGCAACGCGAGAGGCCACAGCAGTGAGAGGCCCGCGTACCCAAAAAAAAAAAAAAAAAAAAAAGAAATTCTAATTGATAAACTGCTTCCTCTATCTTCAAAGCATGGAAAAGCCAGTGGACTTAACCACGAAGAGATAACATGAATAATTTATATACTTTACATAGTTTCAAGGTAGCTACTATAACATATTTTTTGTTTGCTTTCCTATATTCCCCTTCCCCTCAAAAAGACCGTAATTTAAATTCCTGTGGCAAAAAAAGAAAGTGAATTATAAATCTGCCACATTTAGAATGGCTAATCTGTCACATTTAGAAGGACTAATAAATAAAACCTACAGAAAAGCCTTCTACATTAGAAAAGCCTTCATGTATATAAGTGAGGTTATAAACAAAAACAAACACCTCTTTTTAGCATTTTTAAATCCATAGGTTAGGGACTTCCCTGGTGGTCCAGTGGTAAAGAATCCGCCTTCCAATGCAGGGGACGCGGGTTCGATCCTTGGTCTCAGAACTGGGATCCCACATACCTCAGGGCAATTAAGCTCGCGTGCCTCAATGAGAGGGCCCACGTGCCGCAAACTACAGAGCCCGTGCACTCTGGAGCCCACGCGCCACAACTAGAGAGAAGCCCATGCTGCAACAAAAGATCCTGCATGCCTCAACGAAGACCCTGCGTGCCACAACTAAGACCCAACGCAGCCAAAAAAATAAATGAAAAAAAAAATCCATAGGTTATCATTACGCTGCTTTTATAATATAAGCAAAAGAAAATAATCAAGTACTTATATAACCAACTACTGCAAATAACTAGAGACAATTTTCTTCATGATTTATGTTGTAAAAGCAATGATAACATAAGATCAGAAAAAAACTTAACTCGCTCTTATTTTCAATAATATTCTGGAATGCCATTGTGAAGAGTTAAAAATGGACATTGGCAGAAAATTTTTAAATTGTAAGACTCATTGGCAGCATTATTTATGAAAATCTTTTTGAAAGTCAAAATCAGTTTCCACACAATGAATGAAATATGTGAAAAGTGAGACGCAATTAACCACATCTCACCATCCTTAAATATAAATAGGCAAGGAATTATCAATCCTATGGTTAAATACATTTTTTTCTGGTGCACTGATAAGAAAGACACTCAGTAAAATGTAAAGTGTTACCTAAGGTCAGGATAGTAACATGAAAGCATTTCTGGGAATCCTAAGAAAACAATGTTTGCAAATTCTGAACTTATTTCTTTTTTTTTTTGTTTTTTTTTTTTTTGCGGTACGCAGGCCCCTCACTGTTGTGGCCTCTCCCGTTGCGGAGCACAGGCTCTGCAGCCATGGCTCACGGGCCCAGCCGCTCTGCGGCATGTGGGATCTTCCTGGACTGGGGCACGAACCCATGTCCCCTGCATCGGCAGGCGGACTCTCAACCACTGCGCCACCAGGTAAGTCCCTGAACTTATTTCTTAAAGATAACATAAAACTAGACACTGGTCAGAAAATCAACCCCCTCTGGATTGGCTTTGGCCTTCTCAACCCCGCGCCCTCACTTTCACTGGCAAAGGTCACCACCTGTGACCTCTTACTTGCCAACCAAATGGATTATGTTTAGACATTTAATTTAACCTCTATACCATTTGTTAAGATTAAACACATATTTTCTCTTTTTTAAAAACTATTTTCCTTTAAAAAAACTCACAAACTTTCATTTCTTTATAAAATATCTAGGAAAGGCAGGTAAGTGAAAAAAAAAAAAGAAAAATATCTTGTCATAAATCCCACAACCTTTAAACAACCAATGTAACACTTTGGTGTCTATGCTTCCTATTTTTCCAAGTCACAAATTGTATATTTATTCATATAATTTTTTTTTTTTTTTTTTTTGCGGTACGTGGGCCTCTCACTGCTGTGGCCTCTCCTGCTGCGGAGCACAGGCTCCGGACGCGCAGGCCCAGCGGCCATGGCTTACGGGCCAAGCCGCTCCGTGGCACGTGGGATCCTCCCGGACCGGGGCATGAACCCGCGTCCCCTGCCTCGGCAGGTGGACTCCCAACCACTGCACCACGAGGGAAGCCCTATTCATATAATTTAACTTTACTTTTATATAGTCATTTCATCTTTAAAAAAAAATTAATTTTTCTTCGAGTTTTATTGAGATACAATTGATGTACAGCACTGTGTAAGTTTAAGGTATAGAGTATAATGATTTGATTTACATACATCACGAAATGATTATAACAATAAGTTTAGTGAACATCCATCATCTCATACAGATATTTAAAATAAAGGAATAGAAAAAAGTTCTTCTTTCTTGTGACAAGAATTCAGGATTTACTTAACAACTTTCAAATATAACATACAGCAGTGTCAATTATATTTATCATATTATACATTACATTCCTAGTACTTATAACTGGAATTTCATACCTTTTGACTGCCTTCATCCAATTCCCCCTCCTCTGACCCTTCACCTCTCGTAACCACAAATCTGATCTGTTTTTCTCTGAGTTTGTTTGTTTTTGAAGTATAATTGGCCTACAATACTGTTAGTTCCTGTTATACAACATAGTGATTTGATACTTCTATACATTTCAAACTGATCACCATGATAACTATAAGTCTAGTTACGCTATGTCACCAAAGATATTGTTACACAGTTACTGACTATATTCCCCGCAGTATACATTTCAAACTATGCCATTTATTTTGCATTTATTTTGCAATCTCCGTCACCTACTTCTTCCCCTACCCCCCCATAAACACACTGTTACAACCCTGCATTTTTACTCACCTCCCCCTGCATTTACTGTTTTTGACAACATATTTTACATTTTTTTTGTTTTGTGTATCCCTTAACTACTTATCACGTATAGATGATTTTTACTACTTTTGCCTTTTAACCTTCCTACTAGCTTTACACGTGGTTGATTTACTACCTTTACTGTATATTTGCCTTTACCCATTAGATTTTTCCTTTTGTAATTTTCATGTTACTCATTGTGGCCTCCTCTTTTTCAATTAGAAGAAGTCCCTTTAATATTTCTTGTAAAGCTAGTTTGGTGGTGTCAAACTCTTTTAGCTTTTGTTTGTAAAACTTTTGATCTCTCCATCAAACCTGAATGAAAGCCTTGCTGGGTAGAATATTCTTGGTTGTAGGTTTTTCCCTTTCATCACTTTAAGTATATCATGCCACTCCCTTTTGGTCTCGGAGGCTAGATCCTGGGGCAGCTGCCTGAGGCGTCCAAGGTGTCTCAGAACTAGTGCTGGCCCGCTGGTGGGTGGAGCTGGGTCCCAGCGTCTGTGACTGCAGGGCCCTGGGGGTCCCAGGGCTAGTGCTGGCACACTGGTATGTGGGGCCAGGACCTGGGCCCCCTGGTAGACTGGGCTACATTCCAGGGTGGCTGTAGGCTCAGAGGCTCTTAAGGCAGCCAACCTGCTGATGGTGGGGCTGGGTCCTAGTGCTAATAATTTACAGGGAAGATTCCAAAATGGCGCTTACCAGCACCAGTGTCCAGGTGGCAGAACAAACTCAGAATGGCTGCCGCCAGTATCTATGTCCCCAAGGTGAGCTCCAGTTGCCTTCTGCCTCTCTGGGAGGCTCTCCAAGATCAGCAGGTGGGTCTGACCCAGGCTCCTTTCAAATTACTGCTTCAGCCTTGGGTACTGGATCATGTGAGATTTCATGTGCGCCCCTGAAGAGTCTCTACTTCCCAGAGCCTTCTCACTCTCCTGAAAGTAAGCCCTTCTGGCCTTAAAAGCAAACATTCTGGGGGCTCATCTTTCCAGTGCAGGACTCCCGGGATGGTTAGCTCAATGCGGTACTTGGACCACTCACTCCTTGGGAAGAACCTCGGTAATTGTAATTATCCTCCCATTTGTGGGTTGCCCACCTGGCAATATGGGTCTTGACTACACTGAGTCTCCAGTCCCTATCACTTTACTTGTTGTGGTTCCTTCTTTATATCTTTAGCTGTAGAAAATCTTTTCTGCTAGTCTTCTGATCTTTCTCATCAATAGTTGTTCTGTAAATAGCTATAATTTTGGTGTGCCTGTGGGAGGAGGTGAACTCACAGTCTCCCTACTCTACCACCTTGGCCTGCATTCTTCCTAGTCACTTCGTTCTTAAATTAATTTCCTACCTTGGCTTCTATGACCCCATTTTCTCCTTACACCTTTTCTCCTCTTACATCTATGACCCTTTCATCTCAATGTTTATAGGTTTTATTATTCTGCTCACCCCTTAAATGTCAGTATTTCTCAGGTTTTTTTCCCCATCCTTAGATCTCCTCTCTTATAGTACCTACTTTCCTTAGGCTGGCTCAACCATTTCTATGAGATAGAGTGCCACTGTATTTCCAGCCTAGACAACTCTCCTCAGCTCCAGCTGACTGGGCTCTTCCAATTTGTTGTAGAGACCTCAAACTCAATATATCTTAAACTGAATTATCTCCATCCCTCACATATACCTTCAAGCCTGACACTCTTCCATACTATCTTGGTAAAGCATCTATTCAGTTGACTAGCCAGAAACCTTTTCTATCGCATCATACTCTCACATTCAGTCAGATATCAAGTTGATGCTTCCAGTGTTATCCTGCTTCCATTTATCCATCCAACAAATATCTTTAGTTGAACTAGGTACATTGCACTGGGGGCTCTGAATTAAACAGTTATATAATCATTGCCCTCTTTTTTTTTTTTTTTGTGGTACGCGGGCCTCTCACTGTTGTGGCCTCTCCCGTTGAGGAGCACAGGCTCCAGACGCGCAGGCTCAGCGGCCATGACTCATGGGCCCAGCCACTCCGCGGCATGTGGGACCCTCCCGGACCGGGGCACGAACCTGTGTCCCCTGCATCGGCAGGTGGACTCTCAACCACTGTGCCACCAGGGAGGCCCATCATTGCCCTCTTGAAGCTGAATCAAATACTGTTAATTCTGTCTTTATCACATTTGTCATCTCTTCCCTCTTCTTCATATTTACTACCTTTGTTTGGGCTTTCACCACAGGTATAACTTCTTTACTCCAACCAATTTCTGAGTCTTTGGGGAGTTCTGTATCAGAACTCAGAATGCTTCTCTGTTTTCCCCCATCTTCCTAATTTCAGCTTTCTCATGTCTGAAAAATCAGTTAACACTTGTTCATGTGCTGTCTTTTAAAATTTTGTGCTAACATTTCTTTACCTGTTTTCTTTGTCCCTGTAGAATTGTGTTTATCTTTTAAAAATCCCTCTACTATCCCTTTTTGTTGAGTTTCAGAAGGGAAATGGAAATAAATGTGTGGAGATAAGTGACCAGGTGCCCCAAATCGTCATTCTAGAGTTTATAATTTCTAGAAGTTTCTCTATGCCACCATTTTTAGAATACTTTAATATCTCTTCCTTCACATTTCCTATCTATGTGATTTTCCAGCAAGAAAATTCGAAATAGCCTCTAGTTCATTCCTTAAAAAAAATTATTAGTATCTTATATAGTCATCTAGTCACCGAGGAAATAGTAAATAAAATTCAGTAAGTAGGTAGATGTATTAGGACTGTATAGCAACCATGTACAACTCATTAGGCAACAATGTGCAAATATTAGTGACATACCTTGGCCTTAAATCTCAGGTGGAAATTAGGTCTAATTTTTTATTTTGGAACACTAAAGCCTACCTGCCAAATGATTGGCGTGACAGCCTATCAGAAAATTCTTTCTGATCTTAATTAAATCTTTTAGAGAACTATGAATGTTTCTTCTACAAAACTTTTGGAATGAACACACACAAACACACATACACACACAGAGCCATGGTATTTTTGAAAGGATATGAGAGTTAACCTTGAAACTGAACAATCAACCAAATATTTACTTAATTCCTATTCCTTAGGGGAAAACAAATCACACCACTGGCCGGAATTCTCTGAAAAAAAAAAAAATCAGACCTTTTCTTTCTAGGTGTAGTTTTCCTAAATAACACACAAACATACAAAATAGAATTCAGCTAGCTGAGAAAAGGCAGTAAGGGCTGTAGAAACTGAAAAGGTGCTGGACATGAGGACAGAAGTGGCAAGGTTACTGGAAAAAAGAGAGGAATCCTTGTCGGAGAAGACACATCAGGAATAATTTTTTTTTTTTTTTTTTTTAATGAAAAGACAGGAAGAATCGGGATGGGGAAAGAATATATTCTAAGTTGGGCAACTAAGCTTTGTACAGGAGTAGGGGAGGAAGGTACAGGAGGGAAAAGCAAAAGCAGGCCAAGCTCCTGACACAGAGAGGAGTTATCAGTTTTGAGTGTAGTTTATAAGACCCAACATGGACACTCTGGGCACTAGTATAAGCACACATATGCCTTAGTAGATACCTAGTCTGTCTTTCAGAGCATACACATAATTTTGTGATCAGGCTACAGATGATTAGACTCTCCTCTACTAGATAAGGTTTTTATTCCTTTATATGTGAAAAAAGACATTATCTAAGAGTTCCTTACCATTTTACCTTTTTATCCCTGAGATTTTAGTGCTGTATAGAAAAGTTGTCCTTCAAAGCACTGGTTTGAAAAGACTAGCTGCAGAAGAAGGCCTATTTTCTGAAACAAAATTGATTGGCTAGTAGAGAGTGAGTTTGGTTGTGGTACTCAGTGCCTTTATTTCAGAATGGTAAGTGTCAGGTGAGTGGCACCCCAGTCACGGAAGTATGAAGTGGAGAAAGGCCACGTCTTTCTAATGTTTTGGTGTTCTGTCAGGGCTCCACAACTGCTCCTTCCCTTAATCCTCCCACTCATTGTGTACACTGCCACACTTCCTTCTTTCTCTTCTTCAGCTTGCCTCTCCTCTCTTCTTAGTCTATTTGCCTATGATACCATTTCAGAAAATTGAGGTGCCTGGACCAGCAGTAGTAGTGTGACCTGAGAACCTGTTAAATATGCAAATTCACAGGCTCCACTCCAGACCCACTGAATTAGAAATCTAGGTGTGGGGATCAGCAATCTGTGTGTTAACAAGCTCTCCGGTTATCCCAATACATGTTAAACTCTGAGAATCACTGGCCTACAGTGTACAACTATCCTTTCTGATACCGTGAACCATTCTAGAAAAATAGGGCTATATTTGACTTGATTTTAGATTTAGGTGAATGTGTGAACAATTTTGTGTTATTCAAATTACTCTACATTTGCTTAAAGTAACCGGCACCAAATACTTCAGACTAAAATCTAAATGCTTAGAAGAAATAAGTTTATGTTATTTAGTTTATACTTACATGTTGTCATTTTTTCAACCAATAAATATGGGCCTACAAAGTGAAAACTTGCATACGGTCCCTACATGACAGGGCTTACAAGGTAGTGGAACCAGCAGAGAGGCCTAACAAGATGTAATGAAAATCAATGTGTTCAACATGCCACAGGAGAAAGTGAAGTAGAAAAAGTTGTTATGGGAGCATAGATGAGGGAGTGATTCCACCAGAGCAATCAGAAAAGGCTTTATGAATGAGGGGCATCTGAGCTGAACTGGAAGATGAATTGGCTCTTTGGATTAATTTCTCTTACTTATATCTCTAATTTTTTCCTCTTATATGCCAGTTAATGGCTATTTTGCATATGGTTTTAGATGCAGTGTTTAAAAAATATATAAAGGTTAAACACGACGATATATATATATTCTGTATGGGAAATGAGGCCCAGTGATTTTGGTTTTAAGAAAAGCATTATTATTTGCCTCAAGACAATATTGAGCTAGTTTATGTTTATTTAAACTTTCCTTTAAATAAATCTGAAGAAATGTTTTTATGGTTATAGACCAAAATCTATTTTATTGTTTAAAGACTATGTGTAGTATATTGGAAAAAGCACAGGACAGAACAACATTAAGACCACATTCTTATTCACAGTGTGTCACTATATGGTGCTGTGGTCTTGAGGAAATTACTTCACCTCTCTGGACCTTAGTTTCTTCATCTAGAAAAGTTTGGACTCAGTGATCTCTGAGGACCTTTATTTTTATTTCTTCTTTGTCAAAACCCTTTTGAATTCCATTTATAATTTCAATTGGTTCAATTATTAAAATATTCATCAAGAAGGGGAATGCCTCTTTTTCTGGCTATCTAGGCAAATATCCTCTACAAATACTTTGGCTACAAAAGTAGATTCCAGAAGCTAGTCGCATGAAGTTTACAGAACACAATGTTAGGCTCAAAATGTGTCATCACAGACCACATTAGGAAAGAGTGTCCTTAAAATCACATTACTTCATCTCTAACAAGAAGTGTCTCAAGAGGCCATGGCAGTGGTCAAAACCTTGGCTGAATGACTTTCTGTTGTATAATTGACAGAAAAGTCATTCCTCAAACTGTAAAACCTGCTCTGAAACATACCCTAATTAAACAACAACAATAACACAGATAAGGCCAGAACTGAATTTCATAACGGAGAGCATAAGAGATTTAAATCAAGTGGAAGATTTTTTGCTACAGTGAGACTCTACGAAAACATGGTTAGAATATTTCAGTCCAAATATAATTCTTAGTGCACAGAAAAATAATGACAACTGTTTACTATGGTTGTGAAATTCTGAACCTTTCAAAAAGTTGAGTAACCTTAAAGAATGAAAAGTTATATAAAAAGGAACATGTCTTCTTGACTCTAAAGTAGGTTGTAGACCATTTTCTAGCCTGGCTCCTCCTGGTGCATGGCGGTCATGTTCTGAACTGCGGGAGGGGGGATTTAGTAGTGACCTTTTGGAATGAACCATGTTACTGGCCAAGTGTCTGTACCTAACTGATTTTCCTCACCCTTTTAAAGTGCAACTCTAATTTCTGGCCCTAAACACCTGCTTAAAGTTCAGCCAATTTCTGCGGTGAGATCCAAGTTAAGTGAATTTCACTGAAGTGCGAAGTGTGAGGCAGACACAGAGTTCATTATCCTGACTGTGGTGATGGTTTCATAGGTGTATACACATGTTAAAAAAGTTATCAAGTTGTACACTTGAAATATGTCCAGTTTATTATATGTTAAAAGTTCAGTTTAAGATGTTACAAAAAAGTACTATCAGTGCTATGGTAAGAGTATATTAAGAGATGAGTATAGGGGCCATTTTGACCTGAGAAAGACAGGAAAGATAAAAGTTGAGCTGAGGCTTGAATGATATGTTCACCAGTTATGGGGGAAATTGAAGGATAGTGGGCATTACAGGACAAAAAAACTGAACAAAGGTACAAAGGCAAAACACAGTTTTGTCATTGTACTGTAAAGAACGTGGCTGAGTGGAATTTAAACTAGTAAGATGACATGTGGTGATAAATACAAGGCTAGAAAGAAAGGCATGGCTTTGATGCCATTCTAAGATAACTTGACTTTACTTTGTAGGTGACTAAAGTTGAAAATTTTATACACATCTGAATTTGCTTCCTTGTAAAACCCCACTTAAATTACAATAAAGATATTATTTTCTCAATGCAATCCCTAGTAAAATTCCAATGGCACTTTTCACAGAAATAAAACAAAAAAATCCTAAAATTTCTATGGAACCACAAAAGACCCTGAATAGCCAAAGTAATCTTGAGAAGGAAGAACAAAGCTGGAGGTATCATGTTCCCTGGTTTGCAGAACACCAGACCCAGTTGAAGGTAGGTGTACCATACTGAAAATGAGCGAAATTAAGTAAAATGTTACATACCGAACGTTAGGACACCTAACCCTCTTACTCTACTGGGCTCCTAGAACTCTGGCAGCCAGGTTTCTACATTCCAGGGAGGAGACCAGATAATTTTCTGGGAAATATGACCAACTCCATGCTCCCACAAAAGAAAAAAAAAAAAGGAAAAAAAAGAAAATTAAAGCTATTGATACTGAGGGTTATCCTATAAACAGACAACCAAATATTACCATACATCTGAGCAAGGCTTCTAATATAAAAGACAAAGACAAAAAAAAAATTGACTGAGAAAACTATGGAGAGACAGAAACCAAGCACCTCTCCCCCTCCCCCACTCCCCCCCCACACGCTCTTTGTCAATATCCTCAGACAGATATGTGAAGCTATTACATTCATGAAACAAAACTAGAATACCAAAAACGAGAATATTCAGAGAATAAAAGTGTCTTTGGGTATGAAAACATATGATAGCTGAAATGTAAAATTTAATAGAAGGTTTGGAAGATAATGTTGAGGTAATCTCCCAGAGGGTAAATCAAAAAGGCAGAGAGAGAAAATAGAAAATAAAATTAGAGTACTGGTCCAAGAAGGCCAACATCTGAAGAGTATAAATCCCAGAAGAACAAACTGAGGAAATGAAGGAAAGGATATCAAAGAAAATAACTGAAGAAAATTGCCCGGAATTTAAGGACAGGAACTTCCAGATTAAAAAGGCCTATCAAGTATCCAGCACAACACATGCAAATAGCCCAATGACATCAAGGGACATCACTGTGAAATTTTAGAAGACTGGGGTCAAAGAGAAGATCTTACAAGCTTCCAAAGAGAAAAAACACAAGTTTCATGGGAAGGGTAAAGGAACGCAAGCATGGTTCAATTCGGGATATTTATCCATTTAATCCGTTTTATCAACACAATAAGGGAGAGAAAACCATATTATTATAATAGGTGCTGAAAATCCATAAAAATATTTATCAGCCAATACATATAATAACCAAGTAAAACAGTAATACAAGAAAGCTAGTAGGATATAATAAGAAACATCCACTAAAGCCAAATAATAAATATTACCCTAAGTGACAAAACACTAACCATTTCGATCAGGAATGAGACATGGATGACTTCCATGAAATTTTTATTTAACACTGTCTTGGAGGTTCTGGCAAATAGAATAAGACATCAAAGTGAAACAAATAAATGGTGTAAACACTGGCAAAGAAGAAATAAAACTATCATTTTTGGGGACTTGTACTATTATATGCCTAGAAAACCCAAGCACTATAATAGAAAACAGAAATTAATAAGAGAATTTAGTAAAATGGATTGATATAAAATATACAAAATCAATAGCTTTAATTTATTTTTGGAAAAAGTAACTAGAATGGAAATGGGAAAAGCACTCCAGTCACAATAGCAATATGAACTATCAAATACTAGGGAATAATACATTTAAAAAAGCAAAAAACTTACAAGAAGTAAACTTTAGAAGCTAATTAAATGGTATAAAACAAACCAGTTATTGGTTGGGAAGACTTAACATAATAAAATATTAACTTTCCCCAAATTGACATAAAAATTAAATGCAATTTCAATTGGGTTTTCATTCTCAGTTCTAATGGAATATTTTGGGGAATTGAATATTATTATCTTAATGTTTATATGAAAGAATTAATAGCCAGGAATGGCTAAAAAAATACAGAAAAGTATATCACTGTAGGATAATTTGTTTTACCAGAACATAATAAAGCCCCTTAAATCAATAGGGTATTGGTTAAGATATATATAAATATCCATGGATTAGAATAACAAATCCAGAAATAAGTTAAAGTATATATGAGAATTCAATATATGACAAACGTGGTAATTCAATTCAACAGTAAAGCAATGAATTATTTAGTAATTTGTGCTGATATCAACTGGCTATCCTTTTGGAAGAAAATAAAATTGGACACTTACGATATACTACGTAATTATAAAAATAAATTCCAGATGGAATAAGAATCTTGCAAGAACATTTAGACAAGATGTATATCTTAGGAATGAAAAAAAGGGTCTTAATTAGAATGAAAATACAGAGGCTATTAAAAAAAAAAGAACAGCCAAAATCTGAACAAAAAATTAAGTTTTTCTATGGCAAAAGATAAAATACAAAGCCAACAGATGAATAAATGTATTTGGGAAAAAAACTGAAAGGGCAACATGTACATTAAACAAAGTGTTCGTACAAAATGGCTAGAAAAAGTCAAATAACCCAAAAGAAAAGTGGGCAAGAGGTATGCATAAGCAAGTCACAGAAGAACAACTCCAGAATGGTCAAACAAACATCTAAATTGATGCTAAAATTCAGTAACAGTCAAAGAATTGCAAATTGAATGAACAATGGGATCAGCTGACTGACTGGCTGGCTGGTTGATTCATTTATTCCTGATTCACACATTCAACAAATATTTACTGAAAATTTTCATGGGTCAAATACTGTTTAAGGTGCTGGGGATCAGAAGTTAACTAAACAAAATCCTTTATGTGTAATTTTTGCCATATAATTTTTGCCCATCTGTCAAAGAGCAAACATTGAAAAGAGCAACTGAACCTATCACTGGCAAAGATGTGGGGAAGGAGATACCCTCAATAAATTGGCAGAGACATGAAACATAACAGCCTTTTTGAAAAGCAATCTGGCAATACCTATTAAAAATACACACACACATATATATACAAATATATAGCCTTACATATACCACACACACATACACACATGCACACACACACACACACACACACACTCTTTGAGCAAGCAATTCCATTCCTAGGCATCTAACTTACAGAAGTACAAAACTAACACAGTAAACAAAGACACAGGTTGTTTACTGAAGCTTTGTGTTGGAAAAAAACGGTACAGAGAGTGAATTCCCATCAATAGGGAAATGCTTGAAAAAAACTGGGTTGCAGCCACACCATGAAATATTATACAGTAATTAAAAAGAATGTTTAGAACCCTGGTTCCCAAACTCTGAGATGAGTCATTCTGTGGTGCTACATCAAAATCACAGAAGTGACATGGTATATAATTCTAATGTTCAGGGGAAATACAGCATCTTTCAACATCTCTTGACCTTGCATGAACAACTAGCTGGAGGTAATGCACATTTTCAACATTAGATTGTGCTACATTACTATCAACAACATATCTTTGTGAAGCTGGGGTATTCAGTGGTTGCTGTGATTTAAAAGCAAGTACTATAATAAAAGCAAGATGGAACAGGATATATAGGTAGTGCAATCATGGTTTGAACAGCTATGAAGTACTTAACAGGAGCACACATTCCATTAGTAAACAATTGTAGTTATTTAAAAATGAAATAAAAGTATTAATTTTTTCAATTTATGTGTATTTTTTTCAAATGGTTATTCACTTTCAAGGACATCAATACATATTAAGCTGGCTCTAACTACTTAAGAAGTGAAGCTGTTAGGTACTTCTTTTTGGCCCAGGGGGCACCAAGAAAAAATTGCTGAGATACTAAGGACTCTGTGAACTCAGGAGGTTTGGGAACCTCTTAAACCTGTAGTTCAAGAAGTCAAAAATAATAGAATAAAATTAAAAAGTTGACAAAAAGGAATAATACAAATAGAGGAAAAATTACAAAGGCAAAGGGTATTTCTTCTTAAAAAAGAACAGAGAAGTCAATAATACACAAATTCCTAGGAAAAAATACCAAAGAAAAATGAAAATTTTCAAGTCTATAATTAGAAATTTAAGATATTCCTACAAAGAAAACACTAAGTTCAGATGGCTTTACTAATGAGCTCTAACAAACTTTCAAGGAACATGCAATTTCAATCTAATATGCACTATATCAGAGAGAGATACAGAGGAACACTCCCTACTTCATTTTCTGAAACTAAATGTGACCTTGTTCTAATACCAGTCAAGGACAATATAAAAAGGTATAGGCTAATTTCAATCATGAAAACAATCATGGGAAAAAAACCCTAACACGTAAAGTCCAACAATGCATAAAAACAACTGATAGCTGCAGAAAAAGCATTTCATAAAATTCAATACTTATTAATGATAAAAACTCTTAAACTAGGAATAGAAGAGTACTTTTCAACCTGATATAGGACACTTATCAAAAACTTTTTAGCAAATACAAAGCTCAATAATGAAACTTTAAAAGTCCTATCACTTTTATTTAATGTTATACTATAAATTCTTGCCAGACAATAAGAAAAAGAAATAAAGTGTATACAATTTTTAAAATAAGGCAAAAAGCATTACTATTACTGGATAGTACATAATATTACTATTATGCTTGCCAACACGAAGTACTAAAAGGAATATGTAGACAAATTATAAGAATTAAGGAAGTTTGCAATATTAATGAATACATTTATATTTCTATATATCAGAAAAAAGCAATTAGAGTATGTAATTTTAAAAAGACACCATTTGTAATATAAATAACAGTAAAGACAAAAAAAAAATAGGGCAACCAGAAATAGATCTAACAAAAGATGTATAAAATCTTCACAGAGAAAATCATAAAATGTTATTAAAAGACATTAAAGGCCTATATACATTAAGAAATATACCATGTTTATGGATAGGAAGACTTGCAAAAATGTCAGTTCTTCCTTAAATTAGTCTATGGATTCAATGTAATTTTAATCAAAGTGCCCACAGATTTTCTTATGGAATCCAACAAAGTGATTCTAAAATTATATAGAAAAACAAAGGGCAAAGAAGAGGCAAGATATTTCTTAAGAAGACATAGCATGGGGACTTGACTCATGGGTATTAAAATTTAATATAAACTTTAGTTAAGACTATGAGATGCTTTTGTGAAAACAGGCTAACAGATTAATGGAACAGAAATCCTGAATAGACCCATATACTTATAGAAATGTGGTGTGTGAAGAGGGGGCCACAACAAATCACTGGAGAAAAGATAATTATAGAAATAAATCATTCTGTGGGCAACTGGTTATACATTTGGAAAAAAATAAACTGGATCTCTACCTCATACAATCCACAAGAAATCAATTTCAGATAGATTAAAGGACTTAAATATGAAAGGCAAAATTATTAAACTTTTTAAGTGGATATGAGCATATTTTTATGACCTCACTGAAGGGAAGTATTTCTTGCACAAGACATAAAAAGAGTACAAATCATAAAGGAAATGCTTACAAACTTATAGTCATCAAAACGTGCTAGAAAGACAAGGAAAAGACAACCACAATCTAGGAAGAGATACCTGCAACATGAAAGGATTGGTGTTCAGAACATATTAAGAACTCCTCCAAATCAAAGAGAAAAAGATAAACAATTCAGAAGAAAAAAGGGCTGAAGAAGCAAATAGGAATTTCCTTACATAGAAAACATGCAAAGCCAATAAACATGAAAAATTATTCCACTTTATTAGTTATCGGGGAAATGCAAATTATAACTACAATGATATACCCTTATATAATGACCAGACTGGCAGAATTGAAAAATTAAGAATTTTTTAATACCAAAAGTTGGCAAAGATGTGAAGTAAAAGAAACTCTCATACACTGCTGCAATAATGTAAATTTATAAAGATATTTTAGAAAATAATTTGTCATAATCTATGAAAGTTGAAGTTGCACATACTCTTGACTCAGCAATTCCATTCCTATGTGTTTATTCAGGAGAAATTCTTACACAAGTACATCAGTGTATAAGAATGGTCATACAACATTGCTTGAGTTACAACACTGCTTTCATTGCTGGGGCAATGAAACAGTCCAAATATCCTTCAACAGTAGAATGGACTCACACAGCAGTGAATAAATAAACCATAACTACATGTATCAACACAGGTGATCATTATGAGCAGTTACTCAAAAAATACTTACTGTATCAATGAAAAACAGGATGATTCCACTTACATGAAGGTCAAAGCAGTCAAAACTAAACTGAATTATAGTTTAAGAGTATACCTATGGGGTAAACCACGAAGAAAACCAAAGGAATGAATAACATCAAATTCAGAAGAGTAGCTCTAAGGGAGAGGAAGAGTCAGAGAACAGTTGAGTGGAACTCCCAAGAACTTTAATATGAATGTTCTATCTCTTAAACTAGATGTTGGGTACATGTGTGCTTTATTACTACTCTTTAAACAATACATACATCACAATTACCATATCACAAATAGAACTTCATGAATCACACAATGACTACTTGAAAACAAGGTCAAGTTGAGATGCATGATGGGTAATGATTCTCAAGGTTTACACACTAGCTAAGTGTTCCACTAGTAAACACTAGCATTACATGTACAGTTCATATTTCTGCCTCAGCAAAAATACAAATTACTATTTATCATGGATTGTTCTCAAATAATCAGTATATAGAATGTCAACCCTACGATTATCAGCAGTCCGTTAAATTTCCATCAAGTGTTCCTTAGAAATGTATAGTAAACACTCAATGAGATCTGATATAACTAGGTAAGAATTTTAAATTCCATTTTCAAAATCATTTTATTGTCCAGAATCTTCAGAAATTATTGTTGGTGTTTCTACACATTTAGACAGATGTAACTGAGATAAGTAAAATAAAACAAACTTGCAGAAAATGAAGATTGCTACTTAAGGATTTTCCTGACCTGTACCAGAACTTATTACAGGAAAAAAGCAATCTAAGGATGGAAATCTGGACTTGGTTCGTTGATCTGATTAGATTCAAAAGCATTAAAAATTGGTGGTGGGGGGGGGTATGAAAAGGCAGAGGAGTTTTAGGGTAGTGAAAATACTCTGTATAATATCATTATGATGGATATACCTCATTAAACATTTGTCCAAACCCAATGAATGCATAGTGCCAAGAATGATACAAACTGTGGACTTAAGGTGATTATGATGTGTCAATGTAGGTTCATTAATTGTAACAATGTACCACTTTTGTGGGAAATGCTGATAATGAGGGAGGCTATGCATGTGTGGGGGCAAGGGATATATGGGAAATCTCTATACCTTTCTCTTAATTTTGCTGTGAACCTAAAACTGTTCTTGAAAAATAAAGTCTTGCGAGTCAGGTGTGGCCCACCTGGGTGGGCTGTGTGGGCTTTGGGGAAGAACACGCAGCCACTCAGGGGCAGGTTCTTGGTGGAGGAAAGCAGGCAGGTCACCCACGGAACCCCTGCCACGCCGAGGACACTCAGGAGCCTGGCGACCCAGCCACCGTGCACCAGGAGCAGCACATATCTGAAAAAGAAGTCCCTCCTGCTGACAGAGAGATGGCAAAACCTACAAGCTGGCTTGGAGACTTTACCTACAAAACGAGAAACCGTGCGGCTGACAGGGTCTTGGGGCTCCAGTCTGGTGTCAGGCCTGAGCCCCTGAGGTGGGAGAGCCAAGTTCAGGACACTGGACCACCAGAGACCTCCCTGTCCCACATAATATCAATTGGCGAGAGCTCTCCCAGAGATCTCTGTCTCAATGCTAACACCCAGCTCCACCCAATGGCCAGCAAACACCAGTGCTGGATGCCCCATGCCCAAAACTAGCAAGACAGGAACACAACCCCACCCATTAGCAGAGAGGCTGCCTAAAATCATACTAAGTTCACAGACACCCCAAAACACACCACTGGACACAGCCCGGCCCAACAGAAAGACAAGATCCAGCTCCACCCACCAGAACACAGGCACCAGTCCCCTCCACCAGGAAGCCTACACAGCCCACTGAACCAACCTCACCCACTCGGGGCAGACACCAAAAACAACGGGAATTACAAACCTGCAGCCTGTGAAAAGGAGACCCCAAACACAGTAAGTTAACAAAATGAGAAGACAGAGGAATATGCAGCAGATGAAGGAGCAAGGTAAAACCCACCAGAACAAACAAATGAAGAGGAAATAGGCAGTCTGCCTGAAAAACAGTTCAGAGTAATGATAGTAAAGATGATCCAAAATCTTGGAAATAGAATGGAGAAAATATAAGAAACGTTTAAAAAGGACCTAGAAGAACTAAAGAGCAAAAAAACAATAATGAACAACACAATAAATGAAATTAAAAATTCTCTAGAAGGAAGCAATAGCAGAATAAATGAGGCAGAATGGATAAGCGACCTGGAAGATAAAATAGTGGAAATAACTACCACAGAGCAGAACAAAGAAAAAAGAATGAAAAGAATTGAGACCAGTATCAGAGACCACTGGGACAACATTAAATGCACCTACATTCAAATTATAGTGGTCCAAGAAGAAGAAGAGAAAAAGAAAGCATCTGAGAAGATATTTGAAGAGATTATAGTTGAAAACTTCCCTAACATGGGAAAGAAAATAGTCAATGAAGTCCAGGAAGCACAGACAATCCCATACAGGATAAATCCAAAGAGAAACACACCAAAAAACATATTAATCAAACTATCAAAAATTAAATACAAAGAAAAAATATTAAAATCAGCAAGGGAAAAGCAACAAATAACATACAAGGGAAACCCCATAAGGTTACTAACAGCTGATCTTTCAGCAGAAACTCTGCAAGCCAGAAGGGAGTGGCAGGATATATTTAAAGTGATGAAACGGAAAAACCTACAACCAAGATTACTCTACCCAGCAAGGATCTCATTCAGATTTGACAGAGAAATTCAAACCTTTACAGACGAGAAAAAGCTAAGAGAATTCAGCACCACCCAACTAGCTTTACAGCAAATGGTAAAGGAACTTCTCTAGGCAGGGAACACAAGAGAAGGAAAAGACCTACAATAACAAACCCAAAACAATTAAGAAAATGGTAATAGGAACATACATATCAATAATTACCTTAAATGTAAATGGATTAAATGCTCCAACCAAAAGACATAGACTGGCTGAATGGATACAAAAACAAAACCCATATATATGCTGTCTACAAGAGACCCATTTCAGACCTAGGGACACATACAGACTGAAAATGAGGGGATGGAAAAAGATATTCCATGCAAATGGAAATCAAAAGAAAGCTGGAATAGCAATTCTCATATCCGACAAAATAGACTTTAAAATAAAGACCATTACAAGAGGCAGAGAAGGACACTACATAATGATCACGGGATCAATCCAAGAAGAAGGTATTACAATTGTAAATATTTATGCACTCAACATAGGAGCACCTCAATACATAAGGCAAATACTAACAGCCATTAAACGGGAAATCGACAGTAACACATGCATAGTAGGGGACTTTAACACCCCACTTTCACCAATGGACAGATTATCCAAAATGAAAATAAATAAGGAAACACAAGCTTTAAATGATACATTAAACAAGATGGACTTAACTGATATTTATAGGACATTCCATCCAGAAACAACAGAATACACTTTCTTCTCAAGTGCTCACGGAACATTCTCCAGGACAGATCATATACTGGGTCACAAATCAAGCCTTGGTAAACTTAAGAAAACTGAAATCATTTCAAGCATAATTTCTGACCACAACGCTATGAAACTATATATCAATTACAGGAAAAAAACTGTAAAAAACACACACACATGGAGGCTAAACAATACACTACTAAATAACCAAGAGATCACTGAAGAAATCAAAGAGGAAATCAAAAAATATCTAGAAACAAACGACAATTAAAACACGACGACCCAAAACCTATGCAATGAAGCAAAAGCAGTTCTAAGAGGGGAGTTTATAGCAATACAATCCTACCTCAGGAAACAAGAAAAATCTCAAAAAAACAACCTAACCTTACACCTAAAGCAATTAGAGAAAGAACAAACAAAACCCAAAGTTAGCAGAAGGAAAGAAATCATACAGATCAGATCAGAAATAAATGAAAAAGAAGTGAAGAAAACAAGAGCAAAGATCAATATAACTAAAAGCTGGTTCTTTGAGAAGATAAACAAAACTGATAAACCACTAGCCAGACTCATCAAGAAAAAAAGGAGAAGACTCAAATCAACAGAATTAGAAATGAAAAAGGAGAGGTAACAACTGACACTGCAGAAATACAAAGGCTCATGAGAGATTACTACAAGCAACTATATACCAACAAAATGGACAACCTGGAGAAATGGACAAATTTTTAGAAAAGCACAACCTTCTGAGACTGAACCAGGAAGTAGTAGAAAATATAAACAGACCAATCACAAGCACTGAAACTGAGATTAAAAATCTTCCAACAAACAAAAGCCCAGGACCAGATGGATTCACAGGTAAATTCTATCAAACATTTAGAGAAGAGCTAACACCTATCCTTCTCAAACTCTTCCAAAATATAGCAGAGGGAGGAACATTCCCAAACTCATTCTACAAGGCCACCATCACCCTGATACCAAAACCAGACAGAGATACTACAAAAAAAGAAAATTACAGACCAATATCACTGATGAATATACATGCAAAAATTCTTAACAAAATACTAGCAAACAGGGCTTCCCTGGTGGCACAGTGGTTTAGAGTCCGCCTGCCGATGCAGGGGATGTGGGTTCGTGCCCCGGTCTGGGAAGATCCCACATGCCGCGGAGCGGCTGGGCCCGTTAGCCATGGCCGCTGAGCCTGCGCGTCCGGAGCCTGTGCTCCGCAACGGGAGAGGCCACAACAGTGAGAGGCCCGTGTACCGCAAAAAAAAAAAAAAAAAAAAAATACTAGCAAACAGAAACCAACAACACATTAAAAGGATCATACACCATGATCAAGTGGGGTTTATCTCAGGAATGCAAGGAGTTTTCATTATACGCAAATCAATCAATATGATACAACATATTAACAAGCTGAAGGATGAAAACCATATGATCATCTCAACAGATGCAGAAAAAGCTTTTGACAAAATTCAACACCCATTTATGATAAAAACTCTCCAGAAAGCAGGCATAGAGGGAACTTACCTCAACATAATAAAGGCCATATATGACAAACCCACCGTCAACATCATTCTCAATGGTGAAAAACTGAAACCACTTCCTCTAAGATCAGGAACAAGACAAGGTTGCCCACTCTCACCACTACTATTCAACATAGTTTTGGAAGTTTTACCCACAGCAATCAGAGAAGAAAAAGAAATAAAAGGAATCCAAACTGTAAAAGAATAAGTAAAACAGTCACTGTTTCCAGATGACATGATACTATACATAGAGAATCGTAAAGATGCTACCAGAAAACTACTAGAGCTAATCAATGAATTTGGTAAAGTAGCAGGATACAAAATTAATGCACAGAAATCTCTTGCATTCCTATACACTAATGACGAAAAATCTGAAAGAGAAATTAAGGAAACACTCCCATTTACCACTGCAACAAAAAGAATAAAATACCTAGGAATAAACCTACCTAAAGAGACAAAAGACGTGTATGCAGAAAACTATAAGACACTGATGAAAGAAATTAAAGGCAATACAAACAGACGGAGAGATATACCATGTTTTGGACTGGAAAAATCAACATTGTGAAAATGACTATACTACCCAATCTACAGATTCAATGCAATCCCTACCAAACTCCCAATGGCATTTTTCACATAACTAGAACAAAAATTTTCACAATCTGTATAGAAACACAAAAGACCCCGAATAGCCAAAGCAATTTTGAGAAAGAAAAATGGAGCTGGAGGAATCAGGCTCTGTGACTTCAGACTATACTACAAAGCTACAGTAATCAAGACAGTATGGTACTGGCACAAAAACAGAAATATAGATCAATGGAACAGGATAGAAAGCCCAGAGATAAACCTACGCACCTATGGTCACCTTATCTTTGATAAAGGAGGCAAGAATATGCAATGGAGAAAAGACAGCCTCTTCAATAAGTGGTGCTGGGAAAACTGGACAGCTACATGTAACAGAATGAAATTAGAACACTCCCTAACACCGTATACACAAATAAACTCAAAATGGATTAAAGACCTAAATGTAAGGCCAGAGACTACAAAACTCTTAGTGAAAATATACGCAGAACACTCTGTGATGTAAATCACAGCAAGATCCTTTTTGATCCACCTCCTAGAGAAATGGAAAGAAAAACAACAACAAAAAAAAACAAATGGGACCTAATGAAACTTAAAAGCTTTTGCATAGCAAAGGAAACCATAAACAAGACGAAAAGACAACCCTCAGAATGGGAGAAAATACTTGCAAATGAAGCAACTGACAAAGGATTAATCTCCAAAATATACAAGCAGTTCATGCAGCTCAATTTCAAAAAAAACAAACCACCCACTCCAAAAATGGGTGGAAGACCTAAATGGCCATTTCTCCAAAGAAGATATACCGATTGCCAACAAACACATGAAAGGGTGCTCAACATCACTAATCATTAGAGAAATGCAAATCAAAAGTACAGTGAGGTTATCACCTCACACTGGTCAGAATGGCCATCATCAAAAAATCTACAAAACAATAAATGCTGGAGAGGGTGTGGAGAAAAGGGAAGCCACTTGCACTGTTGGTGGGAATGTAAATTGATACAGCTACTATGGAGATCAGCGTGGAGGTTCCTTAAAAAACTAAAAATAGAACCACTATATGACCCAGCAATCCCACTACTGGGCATATACCCTGAGAAAACCATAATTCAAAAAGAGTCATGTACCACAATGTTCACTGCAGCTCTATTTACAGTAGCCAGGACATGGAAGCAACCTAAGTGTCCGTCGACAGATGAATGGATAAAGAAGATGTGGCACATATATACAATGGAATATTACTCAGCCATAAAGAGAAACGAAATTGAGTTATTTGCAGTGAGGTGGATGGACCTAGAATCTGTCATCCAGAGGGAAGTAAGTCAGAAAGAGAAAAAGAAATACTGTATGCTAACACATATATATGGAATCTAAAAAAAAAAAAAAAAAGTGGTTTTGACGAACCTAGGGGCTGGGCAGGAATAAAGACGCAGACGTAGAGAATGGGCTTGAGGACACGGGGAGAGGGAAGGCTAAGCTGGGACGAAGTGAGAGAATAACGCTGACATATACACACTACCAAACGTAAGATAGATAGCTAGTGGGAAGCAACTGCATGGCACAGGGAGATCAGCTCGGTGCTTTGTGACCACCTAGAGGGGTGGGATAGGGAGGGTGGGTGGGAGGCGCAAGAGGGAGAGGACACGGGGATATATGTATACATACAGCTGATTCACTTTGTTATACGGCAGAAACTAACACAACACTGTAAAGCAGTTATACTCCAATAAAGATGTTAAAAAAAATAAAGTCTTAAAGAAAAAATAAAGTTTTGATAAAAATACTTTTTAAAACCAAAAAGCATTAATAAATCTTTTGCCAGTGGTTAATGAGAAACTGGTAGTCCATGGCACTCAAAAGCAAAACAGTTACCTAAATTAACACCTATAAACAACCGTAATCAGGTGCCTATGTAACCAAGTCAGTGTTGCCATACATATTTTAATTCAAATAAGAGGAACAATAAGCCTCGCCCACTGTATCAAAGTTCACTAGAGAATTTGAAGGAAGATCATAGTAAGCTCAAGATGCTAAATTTCTATCACAAGGTTCAGCTAAGGGACCAGAAAGTTTCTGTGACTACTCTAAAAGATAAATGAAATAAGATCCTGTAGCTGCAGCGTTCAGATGTGTAACTATCATAACAAAGTTTAACCCTTAGGTGACTGAATTACAGTACAAACTGAGGTCACAGCCTTACAGGGTCTCATGTTAAATGAGGGTATTGATGGGGAAGAAGAGTGGAGTGACTTTGCAGTATGTCAATTTAGCTAAGCTGGAACTACAGTCCCCAGAATTCCCTTCACTGTACAGTTCTGAGTTAGAGTTGCCAGAGATGTAGAAGGTGCAAGTGACACAGTACACATGCTTATGTTCAGAAGTGTAGGGTTAGGCGCTGCATGCACATACTGTTACTGATCTGCTGGCTACCTTGTCAGTCAGGCCTGCAGCTCCTTCAGCTGGATTTTCTCTTTCAGGATCTCTGAATTTCTGAGCTAATGTATATGCAGCTCTGTGATGAAGAGAATTAACTTTTTCTGCAAGCAAACTTGAAGGCTTAAAGGCAGTTTGCTTGCAGAAAAAGTAGCGACGTGATGAGATATTTGTATACCCATGCTCACCACAGCATTATTTGCAATAGCCAAGGTAGAAGCAACCTAAAATGCTCATCAACAGAAGAATGGATAAGCAAAATGTGTTATACTCATACAGTATAATATTATTTGGCCTTAAAAAGGGAGGTAATTCTGACACATGCTACAACATGAATGACCTTAAGGATATCATACTAAGTGAAATAACCCAGTCATGGAAAGACATATATTGTATGACTTCACTTATATGAAGTACTTAGAGTAGTCGAAATAATACAGATAGAAAGTAAAATGATAGTTGCCAGGGGCTGGGGTGGGAGGTAGGCAGAAATTGGGAGTTACTGCTTAACTGGTACAGAATTTCAGTGCGGGAAGATGGAAAAAGCTCTGGAGATGGATGGTGGTGATGTTTTTGCATAACAGTGTGAATGTACTTAATGCCACTGACCTGTACACTTGAAAAGGGTTAAAACGTTAAATTTAATGATGTGTATATTTTACCACAATAAAAAAAGTCCAACTAGAGCTCATTCATTCTTTGAGCACTTCCATACTTCCTGAAATATAAAGCCTTTCTCATGTTTTATTTGCTCTAGTCCTGGCCCTAGTAATTTCTTCAAGGAGTCATTTCTTCCTTTTTTAAATTTATTTATTTTATTTATTTATTTTTGGCTGCACTGGGTCTTCATTTCTGTGTGCGGGCTTTCTCTAGTTGCCCCAAGCGGGGGTTACTCTTCTCTTGCAGAGCATGGGCTCTAGGCGCTTGGGCTTCAGCAGTTGTGGCACACGGGCTCAGCAGTTGTGGCTCGTGGGCTCTAGAGTGCAGGCTCAGTAGTTGTGGCTCGCAGGCTTTGTTGCTCCATGGCATGTGGGATCTTCCCGGACCAGGGCTCAAACCTGTGTCCCCTGCATTGGCAGGTGGATTCTTAACCGCTGCGCCACCAGGGAAGCCCCATTTCTTCCTTTTAATGGAGACTGGTATTTAGAAACCAAGATGTGGATACTAGGTGTGTTCATTGTTATACGGGGGTGTCTCTGCTGCCTGGCCCTCTCAATAAATACAGCTAGGAAATATATATATGCACCCTCCCCCCACATATTCACAGACATACACACACATTTCCACATATTTTTTCAATGTATGTATGTTGAAAACCATGAGCTGGCATTATTAGCCCTAATTTATACAAAACCATAAGATTCGTGCTAGCTTCTCTTTTTCCATACTTATACTTTCTTCTTTTATCAGTGAAAAACCTGGCTACAATTATCCTCAATACCTTTACTTAATTTGGTCAGTCTTCTGACTATAAATAGTACTCTTATTCCACTGGGCCACCGATACCAATTCATCTACTCTCTGTGTGTTTTTAAGTATGGGATTCAGCCTCTGTCTGGCTACCATTACCCTGCCTGAGCCTGCCCAATGGTGCTTGGATACGGGAGGAAGGAAGGAAAGAAGGAAGGGGAGAGAAAGGGGGAATTAAAAATTTTTTTTACTTGTTAGTTGGTTTTTGCTGGTAAAAAGAAATACTATCGAGTTTTGTAGATTGGTCTTACATTCAGTAATCTAAATGAATCATCTGAGCAGTTAATTTGTCAATGTGGCACTTTTTCCAGGCAGAGGATCATATCATCTGAAAATAATGACAGGTTTTTCTTTCTCTTCTAATCCTTGGATCTCATTTTCCCCTTGTAACATTTTTTAATTGAGAAAGAATTCACATGTAACATTGTATTAGTTTTAGGTATACAACATAATGATTTGACACATTGTTAACAGTAGTGATAAAAGTAAGCATCTTTATCTTATTACAGTCTTAAAGTGAACACATAACATTTCTTCAATAACTATAAGGCTTGCTATAGGTCTTTGGTATGTAGGTTTTACCAAGTATGGAAGCTTTTCTCTAATAACAGTTTGCTAAGAACTTTTACACAAATACACATTGAATTTTATTAAATGCCTTCTCTGTACTAAGATAATCATAATTTTTCTCCTTTAATCTATTAATGTGGTGAATTATACTGAAAGGATCCAGGGACCAATTCTACTATATCATGATGGTTTGGTTTTTTTTAATGCACTAATATAATCAATTAGCCAATATTTAAGAGTTCTGCACTTACCTTGATATGAAAAGTGGGACTAATTTTTCTTTCCTTCTACTGTATTTATTTGGTTTTGGAATCATATTTACACTAGCCTCCTAAGATGATATTAAAAATATAATGCTGATTGAAAAAGAAACAGAATATGTACTACACCATTTACATAAATTAAAAATACATGTGCACTAAATAATATGCGATTTTAAACAACATCTACATTGAAAATAATATATTAAACACATTAAAATAATTGAGGGAGATTGGGAGCATAACGGTAATAAAAATAAATGAATAGGGACTTCCTTGGTGGTCCAGTGGTTAAGACTCCACACTCCCAATGCAGGGGGCCCAGGTTCGATCTCTGGTCAGGGAACTAGATCCCACATGCCGCAACTAAAAGATCCCACGTGCCGCAACTAAAAGATCCCACGTGCCGCAACTAAAGACCTGCGTGCTGCAACTAAGACCCGGTGCAGCCAAATAAATAACTATTAAAAAAGAAAGAAGAACTTTAAAAATAAATGAATAAAACAAGAATGGGACCTTGTATGGACCAAAGATGATACGGTGTTATGAACTAGAGAGGACCACGATTGCTCCTACTAAGCAAGGATGAAAAAAACGGTCCTGAGATGATAGAATTTATAAGAGGAATCTGGGGGACATCTAGTCCAACCTCTTTGACAATGCAGAAATCCTTTTTCAGCTTTCCTGAAAATGACTGAAGAGTATTTGATGGATTGCATATCTATAAAGCTGTCCTTTTCGCTGTTGAAAAGTTTTAAATGTTGGCTGTAATCTACCCCTTACAGACTTACCAAATCAGAATCTCTGATGATGGGGCCCAGAAATGCACATTTAAAAATTTTAAGGAAAGCTTAATAAATGACTGCACCAGATAACAGGACACTGATTTTTCAACTCTAGTTACATGTCAAATTTACCTGTGGAACTTTTAAAAAAATACAAGATGCTTCATCCCTGGGATTCTAACACAGTAGATACGAACACTCATACTTTAAATATCGGGTGGGCCAAAAGGTTCGCTTGGTTTTTTCTGTAAGATGGCTCTAGTAGCACTTAGTTGTCTTTAACTTCATTTGAAACAATTTTGTTAGACTGTATGTGACAGCTGTCATATCAGCATACATTTAAAAAAAGACTTTTCAAAATTAGTGAATTTCTGTGTAGCCATTTCAAAACTGAAGATGGAAAAAAAGCGCAACATTTTCAGCATATTATGCTTTATTATTTCAAGAAAGGTAAAAACACAACTGAAATGCAAAAAAAAAGATTTGTGCAGGTATGGTGAAGGTGCTGCGACTGACTGAATGTGTCAAAAGTGCTTTGCAAAGTTTTGTGCTGGAGATTTCTCACTGGACGATGCTCCATGGTCAGGTAGACCAGTTGAAGTTGATAGAGATCAAATTGAGACATTAATTGAGAACAATCAACATTATACCACGTGGGAGATAGCTGACATACTCAAAATAACCAAATCAAGCGTTGAAAATCATTTGCACCAGCTTGGTTATGTTCATCGCTTTGATGTCTGGGTTCCAAGTAAGTTAAGCAAAAAAAACCCTTCTGGACCATATTTCTGCATGCTATTCTCTATTTAAATGTAAGGAAAACGTTCCGTTTTTTAAAGAAATTGTGACAGGTGATGAAAAGTGGATACTGTACAATAATGTGGAATGGAAGAGATTGTGGGGCCAGTGAAATAAACCACCACCAACCACACCAAAGGCCGGTCTTCATCCAAAGAAGGTGATGTTATGTATACGGTGGGACTGGAAGGGAGTCCTCTATTATGAACTCCTTCTGGAAAACCAAAGGATTAGTTCCAACAAGTTGGTCCCAATTAGACCAACTGAAAGCAGCACTAGACGAAAAGCATCCAAAATTAGTCAACAGAAAAAGCATAATCTTCCATCAGGATAACACAAGACCGCATATTTCTTTGATGACCAGGCAAACCTGTTACAGCTTGGCTGGGAAGTTCTAATTCATCAGCTGTATTCACCAGACATTGCACCTTCGGATTTCCATTTATTTCGGTCTTTACAAAATTCTCTTAATGGAAAAAATTTCAATTCCCTGGAAGACTGTAAAAGGCACGTGGAAGAGTTCTTTGCTCAAAAAGATAAAAAGTTTTGGAAAGATGGAATTATGAAGTTGCCTGAAAAACGGCAGAAGGTAGTGGAACAAAAGGGTGAATATGTTGTACAATAAAGTTCTTGTGTGTCTTTTATCTTTACTTAAAAAACTGAAGGCACTTTTTGGCCCACCCAATATATCATTGACAGTACTGTCGACTGGGACAGTATTTGCCAGCTATATGTGAACTTTAAATTTTGCTTTCAAGCAGAGGTTGTGAATTATCAAACCATCGATCTAGGTTTTCTTTCCTAGATATTCCTGTGCACAGAGATACAAAAGTGAGCAGAGGCTAGCTCTGGTTGTGAATTGGATTATAGCCAAGAAAGGATAAAAGCTACCAACCTGTTTAAGGATGGAAGCTGTGGAGAACTGAAACTCTAACCAGATAAGGTAAGCAGCTACTTATATTACATTCACTTATTCATTTACTCATTCATCCAAGTTGTACTGAGAGACTATTTCACGCCAGACATAATGGAGAATATAGGTACACCAACAGGTAATTTCATTATATGTGGTAAGCGTTATTGTAGGATCTCGGTGGATAGAATGGATGCAGTACAAAATACAGTAGAAGCACACAGAAATGGCTACCAACCTAAAACTGATGGGCCAAAGAAGGCTTCCAGGAGGAAGTGACATCTAAACTAAGAGTAAAGGATGACTAGGAGTTAGCTAGGTGAAAGGGACAATTGAGGGAGTAGGGAGTAGAAAAGAATAGTGTTCCAAACTAAGGCAGTAAGATGTGCAAAGGCCAGAGGATTGACAGCAGTGAAAAATGAGGCTGTAGAGGTAGGAAGGAACAAAGATATGATCAGAATTTACTTTGAGGGCACGGGGAAAGGATTTTAAGTTGGGAAGTGATGAGATCCAACCTGAATTGTAGAAATATCACTTTTGTAAAGCAAGGAAACAGATAAAGTAAGGGGATGGGTCAGGAGAGAGGTGGGGAGACCAGTTAAGAAGTTGCTGCAGTAAAAGAGGTAAGAAACGTTGGTGACTTAAATCAGGATATTGGAATTTAAGGACAGAGAAAAGTGGATGGGAGTTGAGAGACATCAGGAAAGAGACATAGGAACGCAGACTCTATAGGACTCAGTGGCTGATTAGACGTGAGGATAAGGCTAAGAGACTAATTTCATGTTTTAGGCTTATTTGGTGCCATTTGTTAAACCAGGAAACTCAGGAGGAAGAGGTTGTGGATGGTGGCTGAAAATGGGGATAAAAGGTGATTATTTCAGTTTGGAACATAACATCTAAACAGCTTTGGGACATTCAAGTAAAGATGGAGAGCAACCAGCAAGATATTCAGTTCTGGAGGAAGATTTGGAAGGATTACGTAGAAGACAGTAATGGGGATGAATAAGATTGCCTAGGTAGAATCTTAGACTGGGAGAAGGTTTAAGATTTAAGATAAACATTTAAGATTTTAAAATAAACATCACGACTTGCAGGATGGGGGATAAGAAGGCTTACCAAAAAGACTGAAAAAGAGATTCAAAAGAATTAGAAAGTCAGGAGAAATGGTATCATCAAAGATAAGGGAAGAGGGGGGCTTCCCTGGTGGCGCAGTGGTTGAGAGTCCGCCTGCCGATGCAGGGGACACAGGTTTGTGCCCCGGTCCGGGAAGATCCCACATGCCGTGGAGCGGCTGGGCCCGTGAGCCATGGCCGCTGAGCCTGTGCGTCCGCAACGGGAGAGGCCACAACAGTGAGAGGCCGGCATAACGCAAAAAAAAGACAAGGGAAGAGGGTTTTGCACAGAAGTGGCCAGTGGTCATCATCAAATCTACCATGTGTCAATAAACAAACAAACAAACAAATAAATAAATAAGAACTGAAGAGTTTCCACTAGATTTATCAATGAGTTCTCATTGGTTGAGTTGGTGATAGCCAAAGATTTGGCCTAAACCTTACAGATGTTAGAACAGCTAACTTCTTAATGAATTTTCTCCTATATGTGAAATTCAAAGTGTTGACAACCAAGTTAGTTCCTTAATAAGTAACTTAGAAAAGTAGACTCTTATTTCAATAATTACCACTTCCATGAAATTATGTAATCATTCATGTATTCAAATAATATCTGAATACTTTCTATGTGCCAGGTACTGTGCTGGATGTTGGGTATACAATGATGAACAATAAAAACAAGGTCTGTTTTCACTCAGTTAAGGTTGGGGTTTTTCAATAGCAATTGCTATTTAGGAAAAAATAAAAATAAAGATCCACAAGTTTCCAGAATTTAAGTTCCTGATCTAAACTTAAATTTAGCTATATAGCACCTATTGCCACAGTTTTTTGTTTTGTTTTTTGTTTTTTTTTGGTACACGGGCCTCTCACTGTTGTGGCCTCTCCCGTTGCGGAGCACAGGCTCCGGAAGCGCAGGCCCAGCGGCCAAGGCTCATGGGCCCAGCCGCTCTGTGGCACGTGGGATCCTCCCAGACAGGGGCACAAACCCGCGTCCCGTGCATTGACAGGTGGACTCTCAACCACTGCACCACCAGGGAAGCTCTGCCACAGTTTTTGAAGAACACAGTATATCAGTGACTTAAAGTCAAGAATAAAAAAAAAAAATTAGATTTAGGACTCACCTTTCAAATTACAAGCTGTGTGATTTGAGAAAATTAATTTCTTTGAGCCTATTTCCAGAGGGTAGTAGTGATTGTGGATGACCCTGTTTCAAAGCCAAAAGAAAGCTGAGGTTGTCTGAGGCAGTCAGAGGAATAGAGGTACCCAAGAAGGAAAAGGACAGAATAATTATGGATGCTGACTAGACGGTTCTCTTACAAGGAGCGTGGAGAATGAAAGCAGAGTTGAGGAACAATGGTGGGGAGTAGGAACTGACTTTGTTTAACTGACCCCTTCTGCTTAGGTCATCCTTCGCAAGAGGTAAACCAAAGAATGATAAAAGAAAAAGAACGTGTCCATGGTGAAGCTTGTTGACTGAGAGCTTCATTATAGCATGACCTGGTTGAGCTGTTCCGTTAAGAAACTCTTATCTCAGTATTTTTAGTAAAATCTTTTCCTCTTTGGCTGGTCACATTTCTCAGAGAGCTGTCTTCCAATGTCCTGCTTGAGGGAAGGTTGCCAGAGTTCTAGGAGCTGAAGGGGGAAGGTTGTTGACTGGTATTCTTAATATCTGACACTCACTTTACTCCCATGTTTGCAGCAAAACAGTATTTCCCTCAGCCAGACATAGTGTTTCCCTGGCCTGTTCACGCTCTGTCTCTCTCTCTCAAAAATAAACACACAAACCAACCAACCAACCTCGAATACTCTGCCAGGGTAAAGGAGAGGCAGCTGGCTGTTAACAGAACTGGAAAAGATCTGAGACGGGACTCCAACTGCATCTTAAGGAGACTTTCAACTAATTCTCTTTTTAATGTTTTAGCTCCATCTTAACCTCCTGCTTTCAGCAATAACTTGATATCTCTAATTCCTGAGCCCTTTGCAGTTCCACAAACTGGGGTGCTTTAAGGCTTGTACAAATGTTAGTTAGGAGAAGTCTTTCTTTGGGCTGCTAAGTAAAGGCAATCATCCATCAGCTTTCTAGTTTCTAAAATGTTGTTGCTGTTGTCTCCTATCCTGTTTTGCCTGTGGGTTTACACATTAAAAAAACTCTTTACTTTTGTTTTAGGGTTTTGGGGTAGTAGCTGAGGTTAAATGTATGTATTCAATGTTCACTTTAACCAGAAGTTACTCTATCTACTAATCTCATCTCCCACCACCTTTCTATATTACACCTGGCAACATGGAAATATTTTTAATTTTCAAAAACACAGGTGCTGTCCATACTTTTTTCTACTAGCAACTTCGTCTATTTGGAACACTCTCCCTCCCAATCCTTGTCTGACAAGTGCCCTCTGTGACCACCTCCTTCCCACTCTAAACCCAGTAACCCGTAACAGCATTCATAGCACTTTTTCACACACCTCTATCAGTGCATATTCCACTATATTATAAATACCGGTTTACCTGTGAGTTTTTCCTTCTAGACTGTGAACTCCTTAAGAACCAAAATGATATCTTAATCATCTCAGTATGTCTAGTACCTGATAGAAATCAGTAAATGTCTGGAGGAGGAGAAGGAGGAGAGGAGTAAAATACATACCCTGCTCAAGCAAAAGATGTATTCTACTGATTAATATACTCTTCTTTAAAAAACTGAAGTACAGTTGACTTACAATATTATGTTAGTTTCACGAACACAGCAAAGTGATACAGTTTAATATATATATATATATTTTTTTTTCTTTCTCAGATTCTTTTCCATTATAGGTTATTATAAGATATCGAATATAGTTCCCTGTGCTATACAGTAAATCCTTGTTATTTATCTATTTTCTATGTAGTATTGTATATCTGCTATCTCATACTCCTTATTTATCCCTCCCTCCTTCCCCTTTGGTAACCCTAAGTTTGTTTTCTATGTCTGTGAGTCTGTTTCTGTTTTGTAAGTAAGTTTATTTGTATTATTTTTTAGATTCCACATATAAGTGATATCATATAGTATTTGTCCTTCTCTGACTTATTTCACTTAGTATGACAATCTCTAGGTCCACATGTTACTGCAAATGGCAATATTTCATTCTTAATTGCCAAAATATACAAAGAGGGCTTCCCTGGTGGCACAGTGGTTGAGAGTCCGCCTGCTGATGCAGGGGACACGGGTTTGTGCCCCGGTCTGGGAAGATCCCACATGCCGCGGAGCAGCTGGGCCTGTGAGCCATGGCCACTGAGTCTGCACGTCCGGAGCCTGTGCTCCGCAACGGGAAAGGCCACAGCAGTGAGAGGCCCGTGTACCGCCAAAAAAAAAAACAACAAAGAGCTCATACAATTCAATATCAAAGAAACAACCCAACCAAAAAATGTGCAGAAGAACTAAATAGACGTCTCCAAAGAAGTCAGACAGATGGCCAACAGGCACATGAAAAGATGCTCAACATCACTAATTATTAGAGAAAGGCAAATCAAAACTACAATGAGGTACCACCTCACACCGATCAGAATGGTCATCATCAAAAAGTCTACAAAGGGTGTGGAGAAAAGGGAACCCTCCTACACTACTGGTGGGAATGTAAATTGGTGCAGCCACTACAGAAAACAGTATGGAGGTCCCTTAAAAAACTAAAATACAACTACCAGATGATCCAGCCATCCCACTCCTGGGCATATATCCGGAAGAGATGAAAACTCTAATTTGAAAAGATACACGCACCCCAATGTTCATAGCAGCACTATTTACAGTAGCCAAAACATGGAAGCAACCTAAATGTCCATTAACAGATGAATGGATAAAGATGTGGTGTGTATATTCAAGGTCAGAGTGCCAGCATGGTTGAGTGAGGGCCCTCTTCAGGGTTGCAGACTTCTTGTTATATCTTTACACAGTGGAAGGGGCTGGGGAGCTCTGCTGGTTTTCTTTTGAAAGGGCATTAATCTAGTTTGTGATGTCTTTACCTTCATGACCTAATCCCTAATACCATCACCTTGGGCACTAGGTTTCCAACATATGAATCTGGGAGGACACATTCAGAACATAGCACTTAACAAAATTCTCAAATTTGCTACCTCTTACATAGGACTGGTCATCAGCAGTGCTTGAGTGTCCTTAAAAACTTGTAGATTGTGGAAAGTTTGGGGTTCCAGAAGATAAGCCATTTTTCTCATACTTTTAAACCTCTATGTGGTTTCCTATATTATTCAGAGCCCTTAGCCTAAGATGCCCAATATAAGAATTTATCCAGTAACCAATGGAATTTTATAAAACAATTTTGTTGGTAACTAGAATTTTCAGCCTTGACAAAATCTGAGGCTTGACTGTGAAGCCTATCCTCTTTAATAAGGCAGGAGGACCCTTAGTTACTTTTGGAGATACTGACCACTGCCAGTTGAAGTCATAGTAAGCCCACTGTTGAGCAGCTTGCTTGCTTAATTATGCATGTATGTATTTATTTATTTAAGCAAGACTTTCTCAATGAAGAGAAAGCCACTGATTCACATTCTGGCACAAGTTCCTTACCTTGTCACAGACTACTACTTTGAATAGCACTGTGTTAGACCATCTCATTATATCCTCCATGTATCTTAACTTCTCTTCCATATTCTCCATCTTCTTGTCTCTCTCTGCTCCACTATGTGTAATTGCTTCAGATCTGTATTCCAGTTCACTACAAGTCTCTCACTGCATTTAGTGTGATGTTTAACCCATCCAATGAGCTTTTTGTAATTATGTACTTATTTCTTTGTTTACTTATTTTACCCAAATAATTTCAAATATATATCAAAATTGAAAGAATTTTACAGTGAACACCTGTATACTAACCACCTAGACTGTCATTAACATTTTACTACGCTTGCTTTATCATTTAGCTATTCATCTACCTATCCTTTAACCCATCTTATTTTTAGTGCATTTCAAAGTAAATCGCAGACATCAGTTATACTTCCCCCAAGTACTTTAGCATGCATATCATTAGAGGTCAATATTTGTTTATAGGTTCTTCTTTTGCCGTATAATTTACATACAATAAAATGCACAAACTTTTAGTGTTCACTGGGTTTTGACAAATATGCCATAATGTCTTTGAGATATATCTATGTGGTTGCGCGTATCATTAGCCTGTTTTTTTTTTGTGTGTGTGTGTGGTACACGGGCCTCTCACTGTTGTGGCCTCTCCCGTTGCGGAGCACAGGCTCCGGACGCGCAGACTCAGTGGCCATGGCTCATGGGCCTAGCCGCTCCGCGGCATGTGGGATCTTCCTAGACCAGGGCATGAACCCGTGTCCCCTGCATTGGCAGGCAGACTGTCAACCACTGCGCCATCAGGGAAGCCCCTAGCCTGTTTTTTTTTTTTATCGCCGATTAGTATTACACTGTATGGATATATGGCAGTTAAAGAAAAAAGCATTCTCTGATTGATGGGCACCTGGGCTGATTCAAGTTTTAGGCTATTATGAATAAAGTTCCTATGAATACTTTTGTATAAGTCTTTTTATAGTCATATGTTTTAATTTTTTTTTTTTTTTTTTTCCTTCTGTACGTGGGCCTCTCACTGTTGTGGCCTCTCCCGTTGTGGAGCACAGGCTCTGGACGTGCAGGCTCAGTGGCCATGGCTCACGGGCCCAGCCGCTCCACGGCATGTGGGATCTTCCCGGACCGGGGCACGAACCCGTGTCCCCCGCATCGGCAGGCAGACTCTCAACCACTGCGCCACCAGGGAAGCCCTGTTTTAATTTATTTAAGTTAAGACCCAGGAGTGAAATTATTGGATCATAGGCTAGGTATATGCTTAGTTTTACAAGAATCTCCCAGTCTTTTTTCTAAAGTGATTGTAACAGTTTACATTCTCAACAATAAAAGCTGAGAATTCCAAGTACTTTACAACTCTGTCAACATTTGGTATTGTCAGTCTTTCCAACTTTAGCCATACTGGTGGTTATATAGTAGTATCTCATAATGGTTTTAATTTGCATTTCCCAGATGACTGATACTGAGCAGTTCTTCATGTTTTTACTGACCATTCACATATCTTATTTTGTGAAGTGCCTGTTCAAACTGTCCATTTTCAAAAACTGGTTTGGCTTCACCTTATTAAGTTGTAGGAGTTCTTTATATAAACATGACATCAGTTCTTTGTCACGTTTACATTTTGGGAATATTTTTTCCTAGTCTTAACTATTCATTTTCTTAATGCTGTCTTCTGAAAAGCGTAAGTTTTAATTTTGATAAAGTACAGTGACCTTTTTTTTTTTTTGGTTATCACTTTTTGTGACCCGAGAAACTGTTGCCAGTTATAAAGAATGTAAGTGGCAATAAAGATTCAATTATTAAAAAAAAGAGAAACTGTTGCTCATTCCCAAGTCATGACTCTATTCCATGCTTTCCCCTAAAAGCTTTATTGTTTTATATTGTATGTTTATGTCTGTGCTCTACCTCAAGTTAATCCTTGTGTTTGATGTGAGGTAGAGATATTGGTTCACTTTTTTTCCATATGGATATATTCAGTTATTTCAGCACTATTTGTGGAAAAAACTTTCTTCTCCCTATTGGATTGCTTTGGTGCCTTTGTCAAAAATGCCATAAACGCAGGTCTATTTCTGAGTGCTCTTTTCCACTGATCTATTTGATATGTCAGTATCACACTGTCTTGATTACTGTGGGTTAACAGTAAATCTTGAAATCTGGTAGTGTTAAGTCCTCCAAATTTGTTCTTTTTCGAGATTGCTTTGGCCATTCTAAGTCCTCTGCATTTCCACATACATTTTACAATTATCCTGTCAATTTCTAGAAAAAATTCTGCTGCAGTTTTTATTGGGATTTCATTCAGGCTACAGATTGATTTGTGGAGAACTGACATCTTAACAATATTGGGTTTTCCCTATCCTTTGAGTTTTTACTTTACTGATTATATAATCTAAAATTACCTGGCCATTTTTGTTAGTTTCTTGTTATTTGCTTATTTTGTATTCGATCCTTTATTTATTTAAGTATTTTAATTATTATATGTTCATACTGAATAATTCCAATATATAAAGCCTTTGGGAGTCTCAATCTGCTGTTGGTTGTTTCTGTTGACACTATTTCATATTGGCTCATTTCTTTGGTATTTGGTCATTTAAAAATTGTGAGTTCATATCTTACTGAATTTTATCTGTGGGAATCCTGACTGCCTAAATTGTGGCTGCATTATTCTAGAAAGGATTTATAATTGCTTCTTCTGGAGGCAAGGGTGAGGGGCATGCCGCTGAAGAGGGATTATTTTATTCCTCTTCCAGTGTCCTAACCTGATGTAAATAAAGCTCTCAGGTTCAACCAGCTCTCTTTACAGAAGTTGACTTAATTGTGCTCACAAATCTGCTTTCCCTACCTGCTAATAGCTCAGAATTTGGTTTTTCCTATTTGCCCTTTTCTTGAGAGTAGAGGAGGGGCCTATTATAGATTTCCTTTTCTCCTTGGGAAAAACTATATATCAAAATCATGGGGTATTTTTGTTATTGTTTCAATTTTCTAAGATCTATTTCTACATTAGTGAGAGGGTCCCTCATAACATGCAGTTTATTATAATGCTGGAAATAGAGGACTTTACTGGGTTTTTAAATTATAATTTACTGTGAAAAGATCTTAGCTAAGATCTTGACACAAAAATCATAGATCTGCTAAAATGAAAAGAGTTAAGGCCATGATATTTTTGAAGAGATTTCTAGTAATCTCAGTTATAAAAAACAACTAAAATACGATCAGTTGTTTGAGATGAGAAGATACATAGGAATAATCTATAATCTCTATAAACCAGTCCTTTAAAAAATCATCTTGGCAGTGAAATAACCTGATAAACAAAATAACCCCTTGGCAGTACTCATGTTCCATTTAATTTTCCCTTGAGGACAGAAAAGACAGAAAAACTTCAAGATCACGAAGAACAAAAATTACTAAAATTTCTGAATCACTACCTAAAAATTGGTTCATTTAATGTTTCTATCTTAAAACACCAACACAGATGTTTGGCCTCTCTGCCTTGAAATTCTATGCTTTTGTAAAAAATGTTCAGAATGTCATGTTAAATCCCCACAAGTAACATTGTTGCAACAAGAATATAAATATTAATAAATCCCAAGTTGGTAATAAATAACCCATTAAAATAAGAGTATCACATGTGAACCCATTTATAACTGAAAAGAGCCTCTCTATAATGTTAAACAACAGCATATGCTGGAAGAAAGACAGGATATATTTTAATGTATTTATGAAATAGTTAATTCAAAAATATTAAGTGTTCATCAGTACAGGTGTATCTGGAAACAACATCAACAAAAAAATGCAAGCTTTTTACCCCTAGAATATGATTATTCAAATGAAAAGGAGTATTTTTGTAACCCAAGGGTACCTGGCTATTCTATAAGTAATTACTAATTAGTATATGCTAAAATTAAGTTTAGAGAAAGCCTTATAAATTAGTTCTTCAGTTAATTACAGCACATAAAGTACAAATGGAAAAAAGCTCCCTAAAACAGTTTTTGTAGTTTTATCACCAGTTATAGGGAATCAGGAAATTACCTAACTTTATAGCTTCTGGTGACCTTGATCTATTAATCAAATTCCTTTGTTCTCTATAATGACAGTACCAAAGTAACTGTAAGAAAGTAACAAAAGTAGCAAAAGACATGAGTTTTTTTAGGGTAGATTTATTATGTCTTATTCTTCTCATAAATGTTTGATAATTTACTTCCTACAAAAATGAGAATCATTTTTTAAGTTATAAAATATGCTTGTTATATGTTTTATATAACTTAATTATGCTTGTATGTATGTGTGTGTTTCAAGCAGAGAAAAGTTTAAATGGAAGTCAAAACTCTTCTATCTATGCCAGAGATAACCATTATTAAGGATTTAGTGTAAATATCCTTCCAGATTTTTACCATGATATACATACATACATATATGTAATTTTAGGTCAAAAATAGAATTGTATCTACTTTATGTAACTTCCTTTTGCCCACCTGGCAATACATAACAGAAGTTTTTTCATATGGGTACATATTATAGAGCTACATATTATAGCTGTACATATTATAGAGCTACCTCTTTCTATTTAGTAACTGAACAGTATTCTGAAGAAGAGTTCTACCATAATTAGATTAATCAAAATCCAAATGGTAAACATTTAGGATGCTTTCAATTTTTGCTATTATAAACTATTACAGCTAGCCTCTTATGCTCTAAAGTAAGAATGTATTTCCAGTAAAGGTGAATCACCTCCTATCGTGCCAATTTGCTTAAACAAGATTACATTTTTTTTTTTTTTTTTGCGGTACGCGGGCCTCTCGTTGTAGCCTCTCCTGTTGCGGAGCACAGTCTCCGGACGCTCAGGCTCAGCGGCCATGGCTCACGGGCCCAGCCGCTCCGTGGCACATGGGATCTTCCCGGACCAGGGCACGAACCCACGTCCCTTGCATCGGCAGGCGGACTCTCAACCACTGCGCCGCCAGGGAAGCCCCAAGATTACCTTTTTGATGCTAGATTTTAAGTTAGAATTTCTGAGAAAGGTATCACTTGAAATGGGTTTTTAAAGATAAATATACCCGGGCTTCCCTGGCGGCGCAGTGGTTGAGAGTCCGCCTGCTGATGGCCCCTGTCCGGGAAGATCCCACATGCCGCAGAGCGGCTGGGCCCGTGAGCCAGGGCCGCTGAGCCTGCGCGTCCGGAGACTGTGTTCCGCAACAGGAGAGGCCACAACAGTGAGAGGCCCGCGTACCGAAAAGATAAATATGCCCTGCAAAAATATGTAACAGTAGTACCCTAAGACATTAATGTGTATAAGTTATAAGATTATAAATAATAACGATACAATTAACACCCATATACACAGTTTAAGAAATAGAGTATTACCATTACCTTTGAAGATCTCTATGTTCATGTCCTTCCTCTCTGTCTCCCGGAGGTAATTTTCTTCAATATTTTGCTTATTATCCCTTGATTTTCTTTATTCCCAGTTTTATTGAGGTACATTTGACAGATAAAATTGTAGTATACAATGTGATGATTTAATATATGTACACATTGCTTTTCTTTTTAGTTTTAACACATATATTCTATCCCTAACTTAAATATCTCTAAATAATATATTACATGCTTTGAATTTTATATGAATGAAAGCATATTGTAATTGAATTGCCTTTTTATTTTTGCACAAAATTATCTTAAGATTCATCCACATTATTCCTTATAGCTGCAATTCATTCATTATCTCTGCTAAATAATATTCTAACATAAGAAAATAGCACAATTTATCTATACATTCTACTGCTGGTTGGCATATGAGTTGTTTCCAGTTTCCTGCTATTTCAAACAATGTTCCTATGAACATTTTTGTGCATATCTCTTGGTGTATGTGGGTAAGATCTCCTCTAAGAGTAGAATCACTGGGTCACAGAATATGTTCATATTCAGCTTTACAAGAAAATCTTTGTACCATTTTACACTCTAACAAGCAGAGTTTACATGCTCCATTTGTTCGATAACTTCACCAATACTTAATATTATCCAATTATACAATTATTACAAAACAGTGGATGTAAAATGCTATCTCATTGTGGTTTTAATTTATATTTTTCCAGTTATTGACATAGATCATCTTTTTAAAAAATGTCATTTTATTTATACACTAATTATCCAAGTGGATTTCCTTTCCTCTGGGATACTTTAAGTCTTTTGCCCATTTAAAATTTGGGTTGTCTTTTTATTGATTTGTAGGAGCTTTTATAATCTGAGTACTAATCAGTTGGTAGTCATATGCTCTGCAAGCATCTCTCACTCTGAAGTTTACATTTTCATTCTCTTTATGGTATCTTTTGATGAACAGAAGTTCTAATTTTAATGTAGTCAAATTTACCAATCTCTGCTTTCTAACTGAGGTAAAAGTGGTATATAACAATATTTTCTTTTAAGATTGGCACTATTTTTACCGTGTTTAACAAATCTTCCCCTCCCCCAAAGTCATAAGGCTATGCCATTTATTCTCTTTGAAAGACTATATAGGTTGGCTTTTCATATTTAAGTATTAATATTTAATCCACATAAAACTGATTTTAGTGTATAGTGTGAGGTATCGGTACATTTTTCCTGTACATAGTTCATTATGTGTACATGGTCACCCAACTGTCCCAGTACTAGTTATTGAATTTTTTACCTCTTTGTCACTAATCTGAAACACCAACTCTGTCATAAATCACATTTCCAAACATGTGTACATCTGTTTATAAACTCTAAATTCTGCTCTACTGGCCAATTTGTTTATGATTGTGCCACACACTGTCTTAATTACAACAATCTTAAACTAATTAAAAAAATTTCTTAAGTGTTATTGAGGTATAACTGACAAATAAAATGGTAAGATATTTAAAGTGTGCACTGAGGTGATTTGATATATGTATACATCGTGAAAGGATTCCCACAACTCAGTTAAATAACACCTCTCCTTACACATTTATCTGTCTTTTTTTTTTTGGTGAAAACATTTAAGTTCAACTCTTTTAGCAATTTCAGTTATATAATAAAGTGTTACCAATTGTAGTCCCCATGTTGTACCTTGGATCCTCAGGCCTTATTCATTTTATAGCTAAAAGTTTGTACCACTTATCGACCTCTTTCTATTTCTTCCACCTCTCAGCCCCTGGCAACCATTTTCTACTCTGTTTCTAAGAGTCTGACCTTTTTTGTTTTTTAAGGTTCCACATATAATACCATGCAGCATTTGTCTTTCTCTGTCTGGCTTATTTCACTTGGCAGAATGCCTTCAGGGTTCATCCACGTTATTGCAAGTGGTAGAATTTCCTTCTTTCTCATGGCTGAATAATATTCCACTGTACTGTGTATATATACCACATCTTCTTTATCCATGTATCCATGTATCCACTGATAGACATTTAGGTTATTTCCACATCTTGGCTATTGTGACTAATGCTGCAGTGAACATGGGAGTGCAGATACTTCTTCAATAGCCTGTTTTCATTTCCTTTGGATATACCCAGAGTGGAACTGCTGGATCATATGGTATGGTTCTATTTTTAATTTTTTGAGGAATCTCCATACTATTTTTTATAGTGGTTACACCAATTTACAGTCCTACTGACAGTGCACAAGGGTTCCTTTTTCTCCATATCCTTGCCAATACTTATTATCCCCTGTGTCTTTGATAATAGCCTTTCTAACAGACGAGAGGTGGTATCTCGTTGTAATTTTGATTTGCATTTTCCCGATGAGTAGTGACATGGAGCACATTTTCACTTACCTTTTGGCCATTTGTGTGTCTTCTTTTAAACTAATTTTTGATATGTGACAAGGCCAATTCCCAGGCTTTGCCGTTTGTTTTAGGAGCATGTTGGTAATTCTCAGACTTTTGCTCTTTCTGTTGGGATTCTGATGGGAATTGCAGTAACTCTATAGATTATTTTGGGGAGAACTCATATCTTTATAATACTGAGTCTTCCAATCCATGAACATGGTATATCTTTCCACTTCTTTAGGCCTTCTTTCATCCACAAATGTTATTATTAATTATACCCTGTAAATCTCACTTTCCAATCTACCAGAATTTAACATGCATTTTACTCCTTCTCTCTGGAGACCAACAGATAGTCTCTGAAATCTTAATATTTAATCACATTTTTCTCTTTGTGCAAAAAGTTTAAGAAAGAATTTTTGCATCACCTACAAAGAATACGATGCCAATGTCACAGGGACAGGATAGGGAAATCAGATTATTTGCTTCTCCTAAACTGTGTCCTCATTATTGTGTGGGAAGTTTATCTCTGTAAGATAATACATGTATGTTGAAGCCAACTGGAAATATTTTTTTTTTGTGCTTTACCCACACAAAGTACTTAGTAAACACTTAACTGAGTAATTCATTTATCATTTGGATTACCCACCATTCATTGCCCTCTGCTTTAATAGTACAACTGAAAACTGACTGAAAAGGGCTGACATGAATACAGACATTAAGTAATATATAACTGAATGTTTTAAAGATGACTTTTCATTTTCAGAAAGCTTGCTTATGGAACTAGTAAAATAACCTAATATTTTTCAAGAAAAAACAAAGAAAGAATAAAAAACTCTTAATATTTATGCCAAGTAATACATAAGTGTTTCTGACAGAAATGGTATGGATATTGGCTCTTCATCCTATTAGGTGCAGAAGGCTCAAGAACCTGATATATTGGTAATTACTGAATCACCTGGAAAAATAAAAAGTATTCTCAAATAAGAAGGATAATCTGAAAGAACTAAAAGTTACCTGTAGAGTACAATTCATCATCCTTATTATGTAGTCGAACTGTTGATGGTCTAATATTGCCCGGTTTTGCTGAACATGTAAACCCAGCTCATCAGTGAGACACTGTCTTGCTGCCTTTCCTTTAAGGGCTCTCAGTGCAGCAGGAAGGGTCTGAGGACAAGAGAGGAAGACATGAACAAAAGGTACCACTGGAAAAAAAGTAACTTTCAATCATGCTGAAAACTCACGTGTATCCTATAAACCATTTAACAGAGTTATTAGTAGAATTAAACTGCTAAAAAGAGTTGATGTACTGTTAAGGACAACTGTAAACAGATGGATTTATAGTGATTTTTCAATTTGTAAGGCAGCATGAAAATAAGTAGGACTAGTTTATGTGATACATTTAAAAAACATTAAACTTCATTAAAAAAAACTCATCAAAATTGTGGTCACCAAAGTAACTGTTGCTTCAGATTATGAGTCAAAACCACAGACACTTAGACACGTTCTTGCAATAACTGGTCACATCTCCATGGCAAGAACAGAAGGAAAAATTAAAATGACAAGAATCATGGGTGATTTTATACTTTTCAAGTGATTAGCAACTTAATCACTACTCAGTTTTAATTTATGACTGGAAAATTCTGCAATCTCTTCTTATTTCAAAAGCATAATTAAGAAGGAAAAAAACTCAGAGCAACAAACAGAAATCTCTAGGTGTATGTACTAAAATTCTTTCACTTCATCACCCACAAGAACGCCTCTTCCATTTCACCTTTAGAGCTGAATTAATTTACTTTACATAAAGTAATAATTTAACTTTGAAAACCTAAAATGAGAACAAAGGGGCAAATAAAAAGGAAGGGAAGAAGACTGAGAGCAGGGGGACCTAATATTGCTACAACGGGTACAGGAAACAGGCTGTGAAAGCTGAAAGCAAGAGAAGCAAAAGAAAGTCGGTAACACTTCAACCATAAGAAAAAAATGGATACCAGAAAAACTCAAAATATAAAGAGGCTTGAGGTCATTTAGCGCAAGGATAAAAACTTCATTTTACATGTTTTACTAGCGCCTTGTAATAAATGTTCAGAATTATGACGAGTCACTAAGGAAAGGTTACATATGTTTAGTATGTTTCATTAAAGAAGGCAAGAAAATGTGTTTTAACAAGGCATATTTAAATGAATACCACAATTTTTACAATTCATTACTTGTTCTAACTAGATTCTTTGTAATAAATAAAATTATATTTTAGATGTTAAGTTTCTAAGTAATATGCCAAAATAGAATTAATGAACAATGTTTAAAAGTTCCAGGGGGGGAAAATGACTATCAATACTTCTCTGGTTGCCATATAATTAGGCTTGGCTAAGAATTTAAATCTTAGACACTGTTCATTTAAAATGATCAAAACAATGAAAGGATACTTTATAAGGAAAAGGGATTGAATCAGAGAAGCAGTCAGTAGGCAAGCTAAACAAAGAAATCTGAAAGGGATGTGATGAATGCTTACTTGGGAAAGATGGCATTTTATTACCTTTTCAGTCTCCAATGTTTTATTTTCAAATATGAATGAGATGCAGTTTCTAACAACTTCCAATCTCTGTGCACTGTTGAAAACTGTTGTCACCTTATCCATTATTGAAACTAGTAAAGGAGTATAAGGAAAACACAAATTAAACTCCTTCAGCAATTACAAAAGGGGAATATTACTGTTTACAGTTTATGACTCTGTTTACATGACCAACACTTAAGCGTTTTTTTCCCTTGTTACATGACACTGGAAGTATTTCATTTCCTCACTTTGATTACATTTTTAGGTTGTGAAGTGGCAGGCTAGTCAATGGGTTATTTAGGATAATTTCACAGGATAGATTCTAACACTGTACTTAACTCTTAGGCAAATTAATTCATATTTACATTGCTCAGTAAATTTTTTTAAGCAAAGGTAATTTTTCCTTTAATTGTAAACAAACAGATAAAAAATATTTTGGGTACAAGAGCATGACAAAAATAGCAAACACTCATATGTAAGAGGACTGACTACTAACAGACAAAGAAGTTGATACTTCTAACCTATTACCAAAGAAAAACCACATACCACAAAAAATTAGGTTCTACAAATCTGAGTACAGGTGACCTGAAGAAGCACTGCACACAAAGAAAAATGATCATGGCCAAAGAATCACTATAAAAATTTGGGAGAGTCACTTCTCAGTTCTGTGAACTTAGTACCTGTCAACTTTACAAGGTTGGATAATTCTAGTGCACTACATAGCCTTAAATTACTTAAAATAAATTTAACTTATTAAAAGAATATTAGAAAGATATAAATTAAAGCAGTATTTGTCAAATAAAAAGTATAATTTCACAAAGAACTACACTATATAATTTGTACAAATGAGGCAGTATCAATAATTCTTAAGCCTTATATTTTATGGCTGCTCTTACCTAACAAGAAAGACCACCATATCTTACTCTTAGCATTCCTTTCATTTCATCAATAAGAAATTTTATATCCTTCAAATAATTTTTTAAACTTTTAAAAATCTTGAAATAATTATAAGCTTACAAAAAGTTGCAAATTAGTACAGAGAAGATCCATGCACTTAATCACCTTCCCCCATGGTGATATCTTACATAACTATAGTGCTTTATCAGAATCAGGAAATCAATCTTACTTGGTTTTTACTGTAGTTTTCTTGAAATCACTTAAAATCATGTAAGATTAACATTAATGACCATGACTGTAAAATAGATCATTTCATATGACTTTTCTGTCTGAAATGTGCATTCTTAATTTTGCACTCTGGTGTTTCCCACATGTGTAGGTGAGTGGCATAGACTGAAATTGAAATTGATCTATATTTAGAGTAGAAAACTTCTTAGTCTCCAAATAAGACCACATGCTTTATTGAGAGAGTAACATCTTTAACCTATGTTTATAAAATTTTAATTCTAAAATCTTTTTAGCAGCATTTTAAATTTTCTTTAGGATGAACCATTAAAAACCCCACATTTTCTTATAATGAATCTGTTTACCATCTGGGAATTATTATTTTCCTTTGGAGACTATGACTTAGTTCATTCCCAGAAGAAAGTTCTTCACTTAGAGTTACTGATGTATCAGGCATTGGCCAAATCCCCAGTTGTGGCATTCTAATACTAGCTTTCTAACATTTGATAACAACTCTGGTTTATGGGTATTTGACCTCCCCAGGGCTTCCTTCCCAAGGCTTTGGCTTTCAAATGCTATTTCTAGCATTTGAAATAGCATTTGAATAGTATTCATCAACACTCTGGTCCCTCTGAGGAATAGCTGGAAACTAATTAACCTCTCAAAATGTGAATGGCTCTTAAAGTGACAGAGCAATTCTACATTCAGATTAAATGGGTATCATGTAAAATGAAACATTCATACCTTTTAATTTTAATACAAGGGAAATCCTAATTCTGATCAACTCAAATGAACCAGAAACTTGGACAGAGGTCCCTGTATTCGTCTTTCACTCATTCATTCATTCATTCATTCTGGTTTTACAGGAAGTACATGCAGGGACAAATACTGAGTCATGTGTAACTCTCACTGACTACAATGAAACATTCCATATGCATCTAAAAGAAGAATTTGATGCTGATTGAAAATGAAAGTAAAGAGATTATACAAAAACAATATTGAGACAAGGCTACAATTCAAGCAAATTAAAATTTAAACCAACTTCTAATCTGTTCATGTGGGTATTTAAAGAAAGCATTCAACTAGCTCATGGATATTAAAGTTAAATGACCAAACCCTTCAAAAAATAACTACCCTAACATGTCTACTTCTCCTCCATTCTCTTCTCTATGTGAAAGTACAATCAACACTTAAGTAAAAGCTGTTACTACTTAGGGAAATAATAACAAATTAACATTATTAAGTAAATAATAAATAATAAGTAATATTAACATTACTATATAACATAAATGTTAAGATACATACATTATTAACATTACAACATAAACAACATAAATAATTAATAAATAATTAACATAATTAATACATTATTATCCCGGAATTTTAATAATAAAATTACACTCACTTCTAAGTATGATGGAACAGTTTGTAACAAACTAAAACTCCCACCAGGAACAATTATAAAAGTAAGATAAAATGCAAAAGCCATCTATTTAAATATATCAGAGTGCTACAGAAACACATGGATTAGAGGACTTAAAATTCCAGAGAAAGGAAAAGACCAAAGAGGTAAGTTAACAAGTACATCCACTTTTTCCCTAAGAGATTTGCCAATATTGAGTACAGACAGGAAGCTGAGAATCTGGGCTTGATTCTGGCAGATGGCCAGGTTGACCAGCAAAGTTTCTGGTGAGAGCTGAACAGACAAAAGTGGATGTATGCTATAGTACTGAAGTAAACCTCTAAAAGAACAGTAAACGTATATAAATAACAAGTTAACAGATATGAATTATGGAATAAAAAATAATTTATTAATCGAAAAGAATGAAAGAAAGCAGGGGAAAATGTAAAACAAGAGGATCAAATAGAAAAAACAACCCAGTAAATTATATTAAAGCCATTACTGTATGAGTAATTATATTTATATAAATGAGCTAAATACAAGTAATATACTACAATAGTCAAACTGGCGAAAAAAAAACCCCACATGCTGCTTAAAAGAGGCATACCTTAATTATAAGGACCCAGAATTTGAAAATAAAAAAATAAAAAATGATAAACCATACAAACACTAACCAAAGGAAGGCTGGTCTAGCCGTATAAAACTCAAAGTACACTTTATGCCAAGAAGTGTTACTAGAGACAAAGAAGGACATTCCATAATGATAAAGGGATCAATCACCAGGATGCTATAATATTTGTAAATATATTTGCATATAATAAATCAATTTCAAAATACATAAAGAAAAAATGGACAGAACTAAAATGAGAAGTAGACAATTCTATTACTTATCATGGGAGACTTTAACACATCTCCCGCAATAGCTGAAGAAAAAGAAGAGATAAAAATCAGTAAAAAAAAAAAAAAAAAAAAAAAAGACAATGCACAGAATGGGAAAAAATATTTGCAAATTAACATGTTTCATAAGGGACTTGTATACAGAACATACAGAGACTTCTCAAACAAAAAGACAAATAGCTCAATTTAAAAATGGGCAAAGGGGGGCTTCCCTGGTGGTGCAGTGGTTGAGAGTCCGCCTGCCAATGCAGGGGACACGGGTTTGTGCCCTGGTCCAGGAAGATCCCACATGCCGCGGAGTGTCTGGGCCCGTGAGCCATGGCCGCTGAGCCTGCGCGTCCAGAGCCTGTGCTCCGCAACGGGAGAGGCCACAACAGTGAGAGGCCCGCGTACCACAAAAAAAAAAAAAAAAAAAATGGGCAAAGGATCTGAACAGAGACACTTCTTTTCCAGAAAAGATATAAAAATGGCCAATAAGCACATGAGAAGATACTCTACATTAGTAGATGTGGAGAAACCAGAATGCCATACATTGCTGGTAGGAATGTAAAACAGTGTGGTTGTTTTGGAAGATAGGCTGGCAGCTCCTCAAAACATTAAACACAGGCTTATCATATAACCTGACAATTCCACTCCTAGATATATACCTGAGAGAACTGAAAACATATGTCCACACAAAAACTTACACATGAACGCTCACAGCAGCACTATTATTAGTAGCCAAAAAGAAGAAACAACCCAAATGTCCATCAACTGATATATGGATAACAAAATGTGATACACACCCATACAATGGAATATTATTCAGCCACAAAAAGCAATGAAGTACTATATATGCTACATGGATGAACCTTGAAAATATTATGCTACATGAAAGAAGCCAATCACAAAAGATCACATATTGTACAATTCCATTTATATAAAATATCCAAAATAGGCAAATCTATAAAGACAGGAAGTAGATTACCGCCTAAAGCTGGGGAAGGAGTGGTTTTGGGGGTGGGGTGGGGAGTAACTGCTAATGGGTATGGGTGTTTCTATTTGGAGGAATGAAAATGTTTGAAATTAGTGAAAATGCACTCTGTGAAGACACTAAAAACCACTGAATTGCACACTTTTTTTTTTCTTGGCTGCGTTGGGTCTTTGCTGCTGCGCACGGGCTTTCTCTAGTTGTGGTGTGCAGGCTTCTCATTGCGGTGGCTTCTCTTGTTGCTGAGCACAGGCTCTAGGCACGTGGGCTTCAGTAGTTGTGGCTCATCGGCTCTAGAGCGCAGGCTCAGTAGTTGTGGCGCACAGGCTTAGCTGCTCCACGGCATGTGGGATCTTCCCGGACCAGGGCTCAAACCCGTGTCCCCTGCACTGGCAGGCGGATTCTTAACCATTGCGCCACCAGGGAAATCCTGAATTGCACACTTTAAATGGGTGAATTTTATGGTATGTGAATTACATCTCAATATAGCTATTTTTTAAAAAGAGAAGATTCCACAGTGGGAGCCATTAGGCTAATCGTTACCCTGTGAGGGGTACTGAATGGAAAAGTGTTTCTAGGTATTGATAGTGCTGATTCTGGTTGCACGAATTTGTTCACTTTGTGAAAACTCATCAAGCCGTGCACTTCTGTTTTTGTGTCTTATATCTTGATAAAAGGTTTACTTTTTTCCTTTTTAGATTTATTTATTTTTATTTACTTTTGGTTGTGTCGGGTCTTAGTGGCAGCACACGGGATCTTCGTTGAGGCATGCGGAATCTTTCAATGCGGCGCGCAGGCTCTTCGTTGCAGTGCACGGGCTTCTCTCTAGTTGTAGCATTCAGGTTTTCTCTCTCTAGTTGTCGCACACAGGCTCCAGGTTGCGTGGGCTCTGTAGTTGTGGCACAGGGGTTCCAGAGCGCGTGGGCTCTGTAGTTTGCGGCACTTGGGCTCTCTCACTCAGGCACGTGAGCTCAGTAGTTGTGGCGCACGGGCTTAGCTCCCCCGTGACATGTGGGATCCCAGTTCTGCGACCAGGGATCGAACCCACGTCCTCTGCATTGGAAGGTGGATTCTTTACCACTGGACCACCAGGGAAGTCCTCAAAAGGTTTAGTTTTAAAACAAATAAATGGACAAATACATACCAACAGGTGGACCTGCGGGCACAACACATTTCTTTTCCACTCTTGAAGCAGGAGGTGCATTCTGGTTCTTGGCAAGATTTTCCTGTATTAATTCCTGTACCCGAGTTTCATTAATCTTTGGGAAAGGAAGAATATGAACTCGCAAGTGGGATCCTTCTGTTGGACGTGGAACTTTCTGAAACGCCATATGAGGGTTTGGATTTTCCTGCGATATGAAACATACGTAAAATGATTCCAAAGTTAAAAGAACAATGGCAGATTGTCAGCCAGAAACTGAAATCAGAGAGATGAGACACTGTACATACATTCAAATATATGCCATAAAATATAGAGTATTGGAATCTTACTTCTTACATGATTTACCAGCAGCATCTGATACAGCTGATCACTCTTTTTCCTCTTCAAGGAACACTTTCTTCACTTGGTTTCTAGGTCTTCTTGTTACATCTTTGTTTATTTTTTATCTCCCTAATCTCTTAACTATGTGAATACCCCAGGGCTCAGATCATGGGCCACTTTTCTATTTACACTTACTTTCTTGGTGATAACTTCCAGTCTCTTATCTTTAAACCATAAATCACCAATGATTCACAAATTTTTATCTCCAAATGAGCTTCCTCCTGAACTCCATACCTGTATATTCAACCACCTGCACATAGTGTTTCCATTTGGATTTAAAATAACATTGTAAATATATGTCCAAAATGGAGCACTCAATATTCACCTCCTCCAAATCTGCTTTCTACAGTCTTCCCCACTTCAGTAAATGGCATATTTATTTTTTCCAATCACTCCAGTGAAAAGCTTAATCATTAATGCCTTTCTCTAATACCGAATTATCCAGTCCTCTGCAAACCTTTTACACTTTGCCTTTAAAATACATTTATAACCTGACCACTTTTCAATACACCTTGGTTCAAGCCAATATCTCTCATGTTGCTACAGAACATTCTCTTAACCAGTCTCCCTGCTCCACCCTTTGCTCCTACCCTCACTCTATTTTTAACACCGCAGACAGAGTGATCTAGTTAAAATGTCAAATCATCACCTAACTACTCTGTTCATTCAAATAGCTCTTCATCTCATTCAGAGTAAAACCAAAAGTTCTTACAAAAATTTACAAGTTCTGGCTTCTCTATATGACTGTGCCCTACTACTGTTTCCTTCATTCATTCTGCTCCTGCTACACAGGCCTTCTAATTCCTGCCTCGAAGTCTTTACACTTAACTGTTCCCTCTGCCTGGAATGCCTGTCTCCCACCAATTTGTACAGCACCCTCTCTCTTTCCCTGCATGTCTTTGCTCAAATGCCACCTTTCGTGGCCACCCTATCTAAAATGACACCCCCCAACACAATTCCTATCCCCCTTACTATATTTTCCTTGTCACCTTCTCACATACTACAAATTCTATTTAACTTGTTTATTGTCTGTCCTTTCCTCATTAAAACGAAACTCAAGAGGACAGACATTTTGATCAATTATAAACTATTTTTTTATCCTCTGCTGTATACATATTGCATCTAGAAACTGCCTGGCACATAGCAGGCACCCTAAACTACTTCCTACTGTATGCTAATGAGTGGGACACAATGTTGAACACATATCAGAATTGCAGTAATTAAATTAATTGTGTCAGCTAATATTTTCATAGACCCTTAGGGCTGGCATGGACTTTTATCCAGCTACTACTTAAGTAGAATTATATTTCAAATACTACGGGCAGAGTGGAATCCATCCTTTTTACAAAGTTCTCTAAAGAATGCTGCTATAGGGGCTTCCCTGGTGGCGCAGTGGTTCAGAGTCTGCCTGCTGATGCAGGGGACACGGGTTCGTGCCCTGGTCCGGGAGGATCCCACATGCCGCGGAGCCGCTGAGCCTGTGTGTCCGGAGCCTGTGCTCCGTAACGGGAGAGGCCACAACAGTGAGAAGCCCGCACACCACCAAAAAAAAAAAAAAAAGAAGGCTGCTATACAATCATTCTTAGACCAATTCTTGCATTTATTATTCTTTGCAACCAGAAAATTTCTTTTTCCTCCTGAACCTGTGTTATTCACGTTGTACATTAGGCTCAATACTGCCCTATACATTCTCTGGACAGTTAAAATGGCCAACTCTCATCATCTACCAGAGCTGCTCCCCACAATTCTTTTTGGTTATTTGACCCAGACCCAGAAAAGGAAAGGTTGGACCACAGCAGATGATATAGGGAGCATATCTCAGCAATACAATGGAAATAATACTCCTTTAAGTGTCAAAAGCCTGGGTTCTAGTTTTTGCTCTGCTCATTATGTGATGCTGGATAAATAACTTTGCCTAAGTATATACAGGTATACCTTGTTTTATTGCACTTCACTTTACTGTGCTTCGTAGATACTAGGTTTTTTACAAATTGAAGGTCTGTGGCAATCCTGTGTCGAACAAGAGTACTGGCACCATTTTTTCCAACAGTATTTGCTAACTTTGTGTCTCTATGTCATGTTTTGGTAATTCTAACAATATTTCAAACATTTTCATCATTATTATATTTGTTATGGTGATATGTGGTCAGGGATCTTTGATGTTATTATTACAAAAAGATTATGACTTGCTGAAGGCTCAGATGATGGTTAGCATTTTTTAGCAAAAAAGTATTTTTAAATTAAGGCATGTACATTGTTTATTTAGACACAAATACTATTATTACACAATTAACAGACTACAGTACAGTGTAAACACAACTTTTATATGCATTGAGAAACCAAAAAAATCGTGTGAGTCACTTTATTGTGATATTCGCTTTACTGCAGTGGTCTGGAACTGAACCCACAATGTCTCTGAGGTATGCCTGTACTTACGCTTTTCTTAAAAGGTTCCTGAGAAGGTGAAATCAGATTGAAAACTTGTTCTTGCCAAAGTAGCCCTCATACACACTTTGTATTTTCCCCTTATATCGTCAGCAAAGACAGGAAAAAATAAGTAAATTCCTATGCCAAGTCTTCACAATAACCACTTTCTAAACTATATGTTGAAAAAACTGTTCTAAAATTACCCCTGGATTAACACCAATATCACTAGTCCAGAGTTTCTGAAACTGCCCTTTTCCAAAAGCAGCATGTTTTTTCTCTGTTTTTTAGGCACAATATCTAAGATACCTCGTCTTCTCAAAAGTTATAAATATCAACTTCCTAATACCCATTGGGCAGATATTTCTTTCAGGAGGGGGAGGTAATTCATGTGGATTTTGAGGTTGAATCATTTAAAGTACATTCTTCACTACTTCCATTTCTATCTATACTTATTTTCTTTATAATAAAATAGAAACTTTAAATATACTTCCTATGATATAAATAATATTCATTAAAACAAATTTTAAAAAATGGAAAAATAAAAGTAGAAATCTTCTTAGTGATGCCAGTATCTTTTCTAGTATATTTTCTCTCTTACTATGTATTCTTCTCTCTTGCTCCAAAAATGACTTAAGGTGGTTTAGAAAAATAAAGATACACATATTGATTGCTTCTAATCAAAATTCTGTAATATTATGGATTCATCCTAAACTTTATAAGGAAGATCAAAGATCCAAAAATAGTCAAGGCAATTCTGAAGAAGAGTAAATAGAGAAGTCAAACTTTCCAGATATCAAAATTTATGCAAACCTTTTAATAATTAATACAGTATAGTAACTGGTATCACTGAAGGGTTAAAGGGCTAATGGAATAGAGAAGCCCAGAAGCAGGGGCTTGAAAATGTGATAGAGACAGGAAGCACTATAATTCAGAAGGAAAAGTCAGACAATTCAATGAGAGAAGGTAATACAACAAAGTATTTTTAGCTCATGGTCTCTGATATCAGACTGTCTGGGTCAAATCCTAGCTTAGCCACTCACTAGTAGCATGACCCGGTGCAGTATCAATTCTCTTACCACTTGGGTTTTAGTTTCCTCATCTGTAAGGAAGATAATAATATAGTACCTACTTCACAAGGTTCTTGTGAGGGTGGAACAAGTTGTTATAGGAAAGCTTTACAACACACACACACACACACACACACACACTTCCCCAGAATAAATCTGAAAGCTCTTTCCAAAAGTTTAGAGTATATTCATTTGAAAAATGTTTAGTTACTGCATATTCTATGGCATGACACCATGCCTCTGAAACTAAAACCACCTCTTTCTCCCAGGGTTCCCATCACATCACCAGCTACTTATATTTTAACAATGACAACAATAATAGTACTCAATGAGGGTTTAAATAAAAATCACTTATTAAAGAAAAGATATAGCTATTTGTCACTAATAGTATTTTTTTCTCATAAGCAATTTGAAATATTGTGAACCAAATCCATATACAATTCAGAATAATAAGCATTCTAAAAACTGATTTTAAAACAAAGTTCAAAGCTGAGGCTATCCTTTAGCTGTACAGATAGTCTTCATAAAAATTCAGATTATGGACTAAAGTTACTAAATGATAATATATTCAGCTGTGTTTAGAAAATTCAAAAAAGGCTCATGCTCCAACATCTAGTACTATTTGGTTTTCTGGCGGCCGTATTTGTACGCTGCTGCCCTCTAGCGGGCAGTATGGTAAATATAAAGGACCACACTCACCACCTCACACCCACCTTAGTCACACAATGACTTCTGAGAAGATAGCAGAAATGAGAGACATTTTAAGGCTCGTTGAACTCTGCATGTTCTTGGAAACATGCTATAATTTGTAACTCCAAATGCGTTTAGATCAGTCCCTTGAAGATTACTGAGCTCATTAAAAACCGCAGCCCAGTTTCATTGTTGAATCTCCGTGTTGAAATAAGGAAATGCATTATTTTCTAACAGAACAAAAAAAGCAGCCAAATATTCATCTTTGATTTTAGAGAAGTGCAAATATAAAGTAATAACCAAGGATTTAGACAACTATATACTTATGGTGAACATAATTCTGTCCAAAGCAACAAGAAAGCTGGCAAAATGCACTATCATTTAGAGGGAATTTTAAAGTTGGATAATGATTTTCAAGAAGTGGGCTCTGTAATCCTGCTTTTAGAGTATACTATAGCAATGGGAGGTCTAATGATTTTCTCAGACTTGAAAAAATGACACACACACCATCTGGTCTGGAAACATGGATTTTTCTTTTCTCTCTCTCTCTCTCTCTCTCTCTTTTTGGCAAGCTAAATGAGAATATGCTTAGGGCTTACAAAAAACAAGGCTGAGAAAGCACTTCAAATAAAAGCAAAGCAAAGCAAGACAAAACAAAACAAAAAGCCCCAAACCCTACTGGAAATTCAAAGTAGGCACACTGGGAAAAAAAATTTCTTCCAACACATTGGTCTCAGCAATGAATGACAAATCAACGTGACCTTGTCAGGGTTTACCAAGTTTCCCATATTAATTTAGGTATTTAATAATTATTTAATGTGCACCAATCATACCTAGACCTGTGTTACACAAATTCTTAAAAATCCTTTTAAATACAGCCGAAACCAATACTATCAATTGGACTAAATCGTTAAACACTGAAAAAATGTAACTGGACTTTTTAGAGTTGCCTGGCTGTGAACACATTTGATGGAATGAAACACTCTCAATTTTCCATCCTCACAGGCCTTTCAATGATCACCTAATAGAATTAATGTCTCATCCTTAATACAAAGAAATTTGGTGTATGACTTCAATATGTAAGGTGCTGGTTGCCCTAATTCAGGGTTTCTTAACCTTGACACTATTGACATTTTGGGCTAGATAATTCTTTGTTTGGTGGTGGGGGGCAGGGAAAAGTGGGTGTCTTGTATACTGTAAGATATTTAGAAGCATCCCTGGTCTCTACTCACTAGATGTTACTAGTATACCCTTTCTAGTTGAGACAGCCAAAAAATGTCTCCAGACGCTGACAAATTTCTGGGGGTACAGAGTTTGCCCCAGTTAGAACAACTGCTCTAATTCATGACTCTAGACGGAGGCTTCATGGTCTAAGACAAGTCTTTTTACAAGTACCAGGAAAGCACAAAGTGACTAGCTAGGAGACCTAATACTCTCACTCACCCGCTGGCATGCAAATTAAAGCCATAAAAGGATAAAACCACACACCTATTAAAATGGCTAAAAACAAAGCAAAACAAAAAAACAACTGAGGATACCAAGTGTTGGTGAAGACACAAAGCAAACAGAACACTCAAATATTGCTGGCGGGAATGCAAAAATGGTATAGACTTAAGAAAACAGTCTGGCAGTTTCTTACAGAGATAACATTTTGTTACCATTTTTCCAGCATCCTACTCCTAAATATTAACTCAGGAGAAATAAATATTCAAGTTCACACAAAAACTTGTGAAAATGTTTAGGGTGGTTTTACTCATAATTGCCAATACTGTCCTTCATTTGCTCAACAGATAAATAAAACTCTGGTATAACCATACAATGGAGTACTGCTCAACAATAAACAGGAATGACATACATGCAGCGGCATGGATGAGTCTGAAATGCATTATTCTAAGAGAAAGAAACCAGACTCGAAAAACTATGTCATGACATTATGGAAAAAGCAAAAACTACAGAGACAGAAAACAGATCAGTTGCCAAGAGACTGAAGTGGCAGGGCTATGTGACTCTAAGGGAGCATTAAGAAGAAATCTGAGGCGACAGAAATGCTCTACGCCCTTAGTGTGGTGGCGGTGGCCGCAAAACTCATTCATTTGCCAAAACCCATCAAACCGCACGTTAAGAAGGGTAAATCTTACTACCTGTAGATTACACCATGGTAAACCCGACTGAAAATAGACAAGCAAACCAGACAGGGTGGAGGAAGGAATCTGATTTTTACGCTTTGGGGTGGGGGCCTCATTTCATCCTAACAATCTAAGTAAGTTGTTTATGTTTTGACTTTTTAAGATGAAAGATGACTGTAATATTTTACTTCCTTCCTATAACAACAACAATAAACCCCTTTATTCACAGTTGGCAAAGAGTACAAATATCATCAGTGTAGATTGAATGTGCCTGGGAGTGAAATTAACTTTCTGCAGAAATGTAAAGGGAACAGATCTTATGTGATTTAGAATGGCTACTCCTGCATTTGGGCTTTGTTCTCTCATTAGTTTTCAGACTTATTTGTTTCAACACTGGGCAATGAAATACTTATTAGGCACAAATAGAAATCTCATATTATTTTATAAGAAAGTCCAAATCCTCTCATTTTTCCTTTAATTTTTAAGAAAACAAATTACACAGTCTAGCAAATGTTTATGTACTACCGCAGATGAAAAACAAATTAGAAAAACTGCACTATGTAAAACAGTAAAACACATGTCCCATTGATTTCTTGCTGCCTTGGAACAGATGTTTATAAAGCTCTTGATCTGACCTATCTTAATATTCTCATTTTGCATTCAGCTAGTTGTCTTTTATAAGTGTATACCAAGAATCACAGAGAAAGAGCAGGTGAGTAGCTACATGTGCTGTCATGTAGACATCAAGAATTCTGATAGCCAAAGTAGGCAGACACAGTATTATCAACCCGGCATGGAAAGAAAAGCTGTACCAATGTATGGCCAATAAAAATCTTCATGGTATAACTTTGCCAACACATACACATTTGTCTCTAATGGATTTATTCCTTTCCTTCGTCTTCATTCCACCTTCCCTTTCCCTTCTCCACCAAACACTTTTCTTAATTATTTAGGAAGCTTCAGAAAGTTAAAAGAGCAGCTAAACCCCGTTGCAATTCATCCTACTCACATCTACTCACATTCCTACAATTCATCCCTACTCACTGAAAAGCACTCTAAGGGAATGATGATAAGAAACTGGACAGTTAACGTTTGTTTTTGAGGTACTTCAAAGGGAAGTGAAAGAGAGTGGCTAGATACACATACCAGACTTCAGTGCAATAAAGTATTTACAAACATCTGAATGGAATCACCAGGTCTCAATTCTAACCCAATAATAAGGAAACAGTCAAATTATATGGTTGGCTTTTGCTTACCAAAAGGGAATTTTAGAAATGTGATTAAAAAAAAAAAAGACTAGTTAAAAATAGAACCATCTGGATTATTTTCCTTGCATTGAGACCATCCTTCCTCCCTCCCCTCAACTTCCTGCACAACCCAAGAAAGTAACTTTACCATCATGTCTGTTTTTAACTTTGTATCTACTTCAGATAAAACTTTGTATTTACTTCAGAAAAAACTTTGTATTTACTTTAGGACCATCATGGATTTAGAATCACAGAACTGGAAGGAATCTCATAAAGTCTGATGATAATCCATTGGAATATTCTCAAATACTCATTCATCATGTATGTGTATCCCCTTCTCAAGGATATTAGTGTAATCATGTACCTAGAAAATGCCTGGAACTAGTAGGTACCTAATATACATACTGAATGAACAAATTTGATTAAATTAAATGGAACAGAATTAGACTGTGGAAGGGAAAAAGCCCAGCAAGGGCTCAAGAAATGCAGAGTACATTTGAAGGGCGATTTCCATATCTTACCTAGTAATACATCCCTCACGATGATCACTTTAAAAGTGCTATTCTATAGGATGGGGGCCGTTTGTCTTTTACAATCACCCTTAAGAACGTATAATTACTAGATATTTATTTTATTGCAGTTTTCAGTTTTGTTTTGGCTTAGTGTAAGCTACGTATCATTAAATTTAAGTTACAGATTACATTTAAGCTATCATTATATTTCAGTTACTTTGTTTTTGCATCACAATGGCTTGGCACACTCCCTTACATACACTGCATATTCTGTCCTGTGACAGAGACAAACCTGGGTCACAACCCCAGCTCTGGTCACTTACTGGCTATACAATTTTTCAGTTCTGGAATAGTCTTGTAGAAATGCAAGAAATAGATATTCAGTTATTAAAGGGATCAGTCCCAGAGTCTCAAACACTGATTCCCATTTGATGTTTTGCTATTCTTTGAAATCCATAAATAAATCACTCCTAGTAGGCCAGGAAAAAACCTTTCTAATCTTCAATTTCCTCACATATCAACACCTGCCCTATCTACCTCACAGGGCCATTTTCAAGTCAAATGAGAAAATACATTAAAGAGCTTTATAAAGAAAAAAGTATAAAGTCAGCCTTTGGAAGTACCACTATTTTTCCAATTGGAGATGAGCCAGCCTAATGGAGTGAAAGAAGATAGTCTTAGGAACTGGATAGAGGAAAATTCCTGAATTTAAAATCTGGATTCAATCACTTAATAACCATATGATCCTGAGCCAATTATTCCCAGTAAAATGGGGATAATGACACCTATTTTACATCGTTATAAGGATTAGAGATGATGTATGTAAAGTGCTTAATTCCATGCCTGGCACGTTGTGCTAAACACTCAATATTTATTATTATTACAATACGTCAACAGAATTTTCTCATGTGATCACGCTACACATTAGTTCTATACAGCCATCATATTGACAATAAATGGCAAAGACCAGCACAGAACACAAGTTTTCCTTCTGACAGAATTCTTTTTAAGTTTCAGCATACTAATCAAGAGACAGATTTATTATATTGGACACAGTTATAAATGTGGAATTTAGGATATCAGTCCAAGGGATAAATTTTAAAATAACTTCAGGAATAAAATTCATAAATAACTGAATAATATGAAACAAAGAAACACAGTTTAGTATTCATGCTTTTATCCAATTGGTTCTCAGATTTCGAATGGATGTGACAAAGCACTGACTAATGATCCAACATCCAAAAAGGTCCACCTATTCAAATAATGAAGTTATACAATACCAGGATACTGACCCCAAAACTTTCTTAACTGTATCTCCTTTAAAATGCATCTCCCTCAACCTTCCCCTGGAAAACCATACTTCCCACTTACTTCCCTTTACTTAGTAAAAAGATTCAACTCTGAAAAGCTTCACACGCAGGAGAAATCATTAGCCACAATCCACTTTTCTGTGTGCATCTTAGGTTTTCTTCTTTCCTGGTATCCAAATGCACATTTTACCACATTCCAGTCTTTTTAACTTATTGTATTTCTTCTCTCAGGGAATATTTTCACCCTTGAGTTTCTGTAGTCACCTGACAGTTTTCTGTCTTTCTTTCTTTCGCTTTTCACTCCCTATATGTTCAAAACAATACAACTCAAAAGTTTTTCCTGATACAGTGGACAATCACTGTACAAAGCTAGAGCAGAGTAAATTGGTCAATTCTGTCTGATGCAGTTCTGGTTTCCAATGAGTCTAATCTTTACATCTCAAAAATGTTCAATACGCTCTTAAGAAGACAGAGAGCTAAATGAAAATCACAATGAAGGCAAATGACAAACTGGAAAATTGTGACTAATATGCTTTTGTAATAGAGCAACTGACAGGAAAATCTCTTTGAAAAGTGAGGTCTATTTTGATGCCCAGTACCAGCTGTAATATCTTGTAACTCATAGTCCCAAAGGTTTTAAATCAGAACAAAAGAGATAATCACTAGGAATACAAAGCTTTTAATTTTTCAAACAAAATACTTTATTAATACTTTTAAAATTAATGGCTGTCTAAATAAATACACTTACTTACATTTTTGAATAGTTGCTCAGCAAGTTCTCTGACATGCTTTATCATCTTCACTGGGTTATTTTCTTCAACTTTAATTCGCTCTACTTCAAAAGCTACCAACTTGGAAAAAGAATCAAATGGTAAAACATCAACTCCCAAATATGCTGAATATAGAAAACCATGTGAAAATTTCACACAATTTGCAAACCAAAAAGCATCCAAAATGTATACTATTATTAAAACAAATTATTTTAGATTTTTACTGTGTTTTGCCTCTATTCTACAGTTACAGAGTCAGTCAAGCCCTTGCATGTTCTGGTGGTCTCTCTCTGCTGATTTAGGGTCCTGTTTCTTCTTGGAAAAAGTCATTTCTGGAACTCAGATTCTTCTCTCATTCTCCAGGCCTCACTCAGAGAATTCTCTCAGAGAATTTCAGATGGTCAGAAAGTCTTCAAACATTTCCCTAACTCACAAAATATGAACCAAATGTTCAAGTTGGGTCACTCTAGTCCTAGCATGCTAACAGCATGATTTGAAACAAGTCACTAAAACGCCTGAGCTTCAGTTTCTTCATCTCTAAAATAAGACGGAAGAACAAGATGACCTTTAGGTTCCTTCTATTTCTCAAATTATATAAACTCTGATCCATTTCCTAACCAACTAACTTACTGGGAGAACTGTGCTAGTGTGTACACTTGAAGTAGAGCAAAGAGTACTGACAGGAAAAAATGAGGTATAGGGAGGAGGTAAACAGATGGATTTTTTTTGAGGGTATAATGTAGGAATTCTCATGCAAGGAACTAATAGATTCACTGGCACAGACATATAAAACTATGACTCCACCTCTTCTAGGCCAGGATTCAGAAGGATTGCCAAAGAAAGTCAAACGTTTCTTTCCTTCTAGCAGGTCTATTTGATGGGAGTGTGGGGACAAGACAACACACAGTGCAAGCTGTCACTCCAAGCTCCATAAGCCTTGTGTGTGGTAGGCTGCCCTTGGCTAAATGAAAACAAGGATCCCTTTCCCAGGAGCAAGTGCAATTTTCCTAAAAGCACATTCCCCTGCAAACCAGTTAAATGGCCAAAGAGGGTAGAAGAAGAAATTACTTAGGTCTGGTGTCCCATTTTTTTTTAAGCCCTTGACTGAAGTAAACATACAAATAACTGGTTTTCAAGTAACGTCATCAATAAGACATCAAAAATCATCACTGTAGACAGAACACAGAACTGGATGAACACTAAGGGGAGACCCAATAGGAATCTCACACAGAGTCCTTGCCTTATCATTGTTTCCAAACTGAAGAATCAATCTATCCATCCATCCATCTATCTATCTATCTATCTATCTATCTACCTACCTACCTACCTATCTGTCTGTCTATCCCTTAAGTATATAAATGAACATAATAAAAGACAAGTTGCCATATAAAGTTAGAGACATAAAATAAAGGCTAATGCAGACTAGTGGCTCTCAGAGTCCTCTACCCTGGGAAAGTCTGGAGGAGGTGGTGAGATATGAGCAGAGTATCGAAAATGGACTGAAAAGGAGAAAGAGAGCACTTCAGACAAGGGAAGCAGTTACAAATACAGTCAGAGGCTGTGGCAAGCTGGCAAGCAAGTTTTCTGGAAGTAATCAATCTGGGTTATTAGTTGTGATGAAGATGCTAGAGAGAGCTACTAAAGGAATTTGGATAGAAAGCAAAGGGTACATAAACCAATGTTACTATTTAGAATGCTTCAGAGACTAATAAAGCATAGGCGCTAGAAAGGACCCTGGGGAGCACCTAATTCATCCACATAAAACATTATGTATCAATTACTTAGTTCAAGATCTAAAGGCTGGTATATGTTAGTATTAGATACTCAATGATCAATCATATTAGAGAATCAGAGATCAACAGTGATCAGAAAAAATTGTCCACCTCAGGGCAATCTCTCCTAGATCTTCACATGCTTTGTGTTATTATTAAGTAAAGCATTTGGTGCAGATCTCCATACTCAGAACTAAAACATATGCCTTTTCTTTCATTCTTACCTTACTTAATTATCTTTACAGAGAATAAAAGACCCTTCTCTGAACCAAGCATCTTTAAAACCTTGATTCCTAACTTCTCTATATAAAATAAGACCACCAGAAGCATAATATGATCACTATTACTATTCTTCACTACCTTGGGTGCCAGGAGTGTTTTTCTTTTATAGACTTCTAAGAACTTTTACATTTATTGGTTCCAATATAATGTTCTTCCAGAAATTGAAATGGGAGTAAGAGTCATTGTTCTATCCACCAGAATGGGCTGCTATGAACATAGTTAAATGATAAATGGAAAGAGGCATTACAATAAGAAAAATCACAACTAGCAAAAAATAGGATCCTTATTTTGAGTTGCATCTGCCCTAACTTTTCCTTTATATGGCCAATTCCTTGAAGATAGAGACTAAATCTGTCTTAAATATACTTAGTATCTCCTACGGGAGCTAGACAAATGCTGATTATTGATTAGTAAGAATGGCTTAGCTAAATGCAAAGAAGGTGCTAATTCTTACTTGAAATCTGCTATATTTTCCAAGGATTAGTACTTAAGAAAATACCCTTATTTGTGGTTCTATCTTTTACCGAGGAACTGAAATTGTGTCTTCCCTACTTTATTTTCCAAGCTTTGATTAAAATAAAGATAACAGTTAAAAAAAAAATGGCTTAGCTAAACTATGGCTCTAAGACACTGATAGAGTAAATGTAACTGCAGTCTGAAATAAACTATTTATACATTGAACTTAGATCTTTCTCTCTATAAAACTGATAAGTTCTATCTATACAATCACTGTCAATTTTTCAAAAAGATTTTAATCAAATATTTAAAATTCAGTTGTTCAAGGGAATTCCCTGGTGGGCCAGTGGTTAGAACTCCACGCTTCCACTGCCGGGGATACAGGTTCCATCCCTGGTCAGAGAACTAAGATCCCGCAAGCTGCACAGCGGGGCCAAAAAAAAAAAAAAAAAAAATTCAGTTGTTCAAGATTTTTATGTATTTCTGAGACATCCAATAATTATATTTTTTTCTAATTTTTCTAATCCACATTATAAACATCAAGATCTGATATGCATAATAATAAATATTTTTGATCTTGATTAAATGTTTAAAACACTACTTCTCTACTTTTATCTACTAGTCTAATTTTGTGTGTAAATAATGCATTCATCTGATAAGAACTATACCTCATCAAAAAGATCACAGGATCTATAGGGAGGACCTCTTTCTGAAACAAAACCTGCAAATGCCATTCCATTGAGAACTTTTGTGAGGAAATCATTCTCAATTAAACCACGCTGTCCCAAGAAAGCTGTCTGTAAAGAAAGAAAATGTGAAATGAATAAGTTATCACTTAGTAATGGATGAATGATCAAAACATAAATATAATAGAAAGATCAAAGCCTAAATAAATGTCTTCATGCATAAATGTGTTGTGAAAAAATACATTCCTCTCTAAAAGGGTTTTGATACCTGAAATACTACATGTATTGAAAAGAATAAAAATGAATCTGTCTGTAAAGCATGAGGGGAAATCAGAAATAACCTCAATTTTAAAAGAAAAATCAACTTAAAGTCACCATACTATAAAGGAAAATATGTCAGCTCCAAAGTACTATTAAAGATTATCGTACACCTGACACTAACACAACACTGTAAATCAACTACGTTCCAATAAAAATATAGAAAAGAAGAAAAATATTATCACCTAACCACAAAAAGCAGAGATTTTAAATAATCACATTTGATAAATTAAAGTCAAAATACATGGCTAGAAAAAGACAACCAAGTTGTTTTACTAAATTAGAGTCTACATTTTGGATACATACAATATGGTATTATATCTTACCTTGTGAAAATGTATTACTGGTTCTGCATGAATTCTTATGAGTTGTAAGCATGATCTATATCCTTGGAAAAGCTGTGCAAATAATCTAAGAAAAACTGCACGCACTTCTTTATCCTGAAAATATAAGAAGAAATATGTTAGATAATTAAATTGCTTAAAAAAACAAACGAAAAATCACAAAGTCAAAAAGTTGGAAAGAACCTGAGAGATTATTTAATAAATCTGTCTGTGTTTCCTACACAGAAGTCTCATTTGTGGCAGCATTAAGTGATGGACATCTAGTCTGTCCCACTGTTGGAGAGTAGAGGCCATGAAATAGTTCTTTTAAAAGCTGAACCAAACAAAACTTGCCTCTAGTATATCCAATTTTCCTCTCAGAAAAAAACATAAATCACAGGGTCTCCCCTTTCACCATGTTAGAGAAGGGCATATTTCCCAAGTCATTTGATTTTTATATCCATCAAATGAATTACAGTCACAAATACAAAAGAAAACACTCAAGACTGTATCTTAAAGGCTTATGAAACTGTTCCAAAGTTTATCCAATTTATAAAAATCTATTATTATATTAATAAGGTATGACAAAAATCTGTTTTGATAATTCAGATTTTTAAAAAATCATAGTTTTAGAACTCTAAGGAAACTTACAATTTAGTCAACCTCTTATTTAATTGACGAAGAAACAGTTAAAAATGCTTCATAATTTGTCAAAGGTGTGCAGCTCTATAATGTTCCTTACTGACCACAAAGCACATCTCTAAGAAGTGCAATGATCAAAATTAAAAAAGGGTCTCTGTTATATATTCACTCTTTTATGGCTTCCATTTGGAGCTACATTCATCCACTCACTCCTTAAACTTAATTCTCTCCTGTAACCAACAATCTCTGTTTCCATTTTTCGCAAGCTTCCCTTTTTTATCCTTGCCTGACCCTTTTGATTTGATGCTTGACAGTTTTTCAGGCTCTAATCTATGTTCTGATTTTTTGTCCCATACTTACTCCTGCCTCGTCAGAGCAACAGTCTTAGCTTACTCCCCCTCCCAGTCAGTGTACTGCCTGAGGCTTCTCCTTGAGCAGGTCACAAGGTCAGTCAGTGACAATTCTCCTAATTTCTACTTTGGCACACCTTTACTAGGCTGTCCATCTAACTCTCACTATACTCAGCTTCTTTGAAAAACATACAAAGAAAAGCAACTCTTTTTAAAAACATCAAATTTAAATATTAAACTTCTTACCAGCATTTTTGAGTGGGATAAAGCTGTTCGTGGAGGGGGAAAAGCATGATCTGCTACTTCCAAATCTGGGTGTAGAATCTAAAGCAAAGAAGCTTTGTTACATAAAAGATTGTAATATCAATAAAATCTATTATTTGATCTACCTGGGGCATTAAGATGAAAAAGTGTCAGTACATGAATTACAATATATTCCCTCCATGAAATACAATGAGTTAGCTGAGGCAGCTCTGTATGTACTATGTGAAAAGCAAGAAAAAATATTTAATTAAAAAACATGTTCTAGGGACTTCCCTGGTGGTCCAGTGGTTAAGAATCCGCATGTAAATGCAGGGGACACAGGTTTGAGCCCTGGTCTGGGAAGATCCCACATGCTGCGGAGCAACTAAGCCCATGTGCCACAACTACTGAGCCTGCACTCTAGAGCCTGTGAGCCACAACTACTGAGCCTGCGCGCCACAACTACTGAAGGCTGCGCGCCTAGAGCCTGCGCTCCACAAGAGAAGCCACTGCAATGAGAAGCCCGCGCACTGCAACAAAGAGTACCCCCGCTTGCTGCAACTAGAGAAAGCAAGCAGGCAGCAACGAAGACCCAACGCAGCCAAAAATAAATAAATAATTTTTAAAAACCCACGTTCTAGAAAAACACACATAGTGTGATTTCATTTATTTGAATATAAAACAAAATAAATCCTAAATCTATAGATGTACATGCACTGATATATATATATATATATATATATATATATATATAAATGTAAAGTTCTGAAATACACACTAAACTGTAAAACAGTAGTCACTTCTGGAAACAGAATGGTCTAGGGCAGAGTTATTTGTCTATACAGTTGAAAATCTTAAGCATTTGTTTTTATGTTTCTTAGTGTAATTAAAAATTAATTAGCTAATTAATTAAAATACTGAGGAGAAAGGAAATAAATTTATGAACCTCAAAGTCCAGAGGGGTAACAGTATAACACAATGTGACAAGTATTACAAATATATAAAATAGTAATATATGAATATAAAGTATAATTAATTCAACCTAGGGAAAGTTAAAAAGAAGGTAACTAACATTTGTGTTAGGCTTTGAAGGAAAGCAGGTTGGGGAGCAGGTGGGAAAGAAAGGTCCATGCAGGACTTAAAAGAAAAAAATAACTTTGTATCATTATGTAGCAAATTTCTGTCTTTGCAGAATCATTTTCAAATACTCAGCATTTCGTAACATACTTACAATAGACCAAAAGACTCAAAATAACACTTATACACGACACCAAAATATCGATAATATTTACAATCCAATCACCAAATCATTACTACAGTATAATAACATCTTCATGTCTATAAAATTATCCATGATTATTATACAGTTGGAGTACTGTGTAACCATTTGATTACAATTATTTACGGACCAAATGAAGCTCATATACTTGTGTGTCAAATCTCCCACACAGTCCATCAAATGTGATTTCTTTTTGGTCCTATTTTGCCAGTATACTATGCTCTCATGTACACTGTAGTACATAATCCACCACAGTGCTTGAAAACTACATAAGTAGGCATACTCAGTTTTATCAGAAATGAATTTTACTCATTGATTAAACTTGGTGGCACAGGTGTTGTAGGTTAAGGTTTACCAGTGTGCAGCAGAACCTCTACCAAGAGCCACTGATTTAAGAAGTAAAATCTTAGTCTTTGTTAATTTTGGTACCTAATTCCTGCATAATTAAAAATATCATTAAGTAATCATACATAAGATTTTAAAACTTATTTAATTTTCTAGAAACATAAAACTTTTTTCAATCACTCAAATACTACCTTCTCAGCTTTTGCTATATCCATATACGACTGATGCAATTAGATTTTAAAACTTATTTTAAAATCTAAGATTTTAAAATCTTAGATACATACATAAGATTTTAAAACTTATTTAATTTTCTAGAAACATAAAACTTTTTTCAATCACTCAAATACTACCTTCTCAGCTTTTGCTATATCCATATACGACTGATGCAATTATTTAGCTAATATTTTTCTTTAAAATGTCTTTAAATTATCTTATCTCTTTAAATCTAGTATTTTCTTAGATGATACCATCTGTGAAGTCACAGATTTTGTATGCTATTTTTAATAAACATTATAATACATAATTATTAAAATAAAAAAAGTTGCCACATACCACCCCAAATCATCTCGATACTTCACTCTGGGAAACAGTCATTTGTCATCCTTTGTATAAAACATTCATCCTATTGATAAAGACTAGGAAACAGAGGCCTAGAGATGTAATGTGATTTGCTCAAAATATCAAGTGGCAGGATGTAGACTGGAATTTAGTTCTCCTAAGTCCTAAACTAGTTGCTTTTTACTCTATCACACCTTGTATCCCAGATTACAAATTACATTAGGAAAAGTCAGTCTTCTCTAAATGTTCCCATTCCACAGAATCCACTATAACAACATAAGAACTAACACAAATTTGGAAATTTCTGAGAATAAATCCCTCCTGGTAATCCTAGACTTCTGAGTTCCTAAGTTCCTGTTTAAGGGGAAAAAAAAAAAAAAGATTTTAAACAGCTCAGACTGGAATACTATTCAAGAAGAATATGAAGGTCTTCGTTCTAGTAATGGCTTGAAAGGGAATGCAAAATTTCTAAGTTTCAAATTTCTGATGATGGATAAATGGGCACCTAAAATGTTGTTAGTAAAATAAAATACTGTACTTTTAAAAATAAACAAAGGTTGACAAAAGAATTAAATTTGTTTCAATGAGAAACACCCAAGTCACAATATTTCTTAAAACTTCACTGCACAGAATGCTGGACATTTAATCTATCACTAGGTTACATCTTTTTTGTAGCAACTTGGAAACACTGACCAGTTGCTATCACATTGTTTTGCAAGAAGCACACCTACCAAAGAGAAATGAGATGTCAATAAAGAAGGCGAAGGAAAAGGAACAGGTGCTAGCTTCTAATGAGGGATGTTAGGAGATTCAGGGATTTCGAGGCATAGTCTGGTCTTGTTTTCACAGGTGTGTTTCCAATACCTAGCACAGTATTCAGTATATAGTAACTACTAAATAAGTATGCTGAGTGAAAAACTGAATGTAGAACAAATATTCAGTTAGGATTCAAAGTATATTCTTTAGATAATACCTAATAAATAATCTTATTCTAACTACTATATGAGAATATATTCATGTTTTAAGAAGATATCTTTTTTAAGTAATTACACTGTCAATAAATGATATCCAATTATCTTAGTTTAGATTTAAATCAAGAGAAAATTACTATAAAAAATATATCATACCAAAGAAAGAGCTGCTTGAGTCTGATGTAGAAGTGGTTCCGGAAGGGAAGAGAGGTGAATACATTCAGGAATTTTAATAGTGCCTCCATCCAAATCAGCTATGATTACATCTAACTGAAGAAGACAAAAAAAAAATTAATCTGTAATTAATAAAATGTATGTCTAGATTGGCTTCCCAGCTACTGTATATCTCCCAGCTTCCTCTGAAATTAGGTATGGTGTGTGACTAAGTTTCTGCCAATGGAACATGAAAAGTGATGTGCACACTCCCAGGTACTCAAAACAGAGGGCATGTAAGGCCCTCCTATGGTCTCTTTCCCCTTCCCATAGCTGAAACTATGAACTGGCAGTAACCCAACCCTGAACATTCAGAGGATGACAATGCCTGAGTGGATTCTAGTGGAGGAACAAGAAGCAAAGAAGTATGGACCTTGAATGAGTTCATGGAGCAAACTGGTCTGACATAATGGAACACTTCTATCTACAAACTGCTGCATAAGCGCTAAATAAAATTCCATTTTGTTTTAGTCATTGTATTTTGCATGCGTTATTACAGGAGTTAAGCCATATCCTAAATAACACAGTAATCATTATAAGAGTTAACAAGCAAAGCAATTAGTATACATCAAAATGGTACTGTTTAGGTAGTTAAGAAAGAAGCTGATTTTTAGCATTTTACAAAGTCTGTTTTAAAATAACAGGTAGGGGGCACAGGGTGCCTGGGAGCCGCGGGGTCGGGGTGGCGGGGTGCACGAGGGCGCCGGTGGCGGCGCTCGGCCTGCTGCGTTAAGCGCTGAGTGCGGGCGACAGCGTGGTCAACATGGTGACCCAGAGTGCCTTCCCATTCCCCGTAACCCTGTCGCTGTGCCACATCCTGGCGCTGTGCACGGGTCTCCAGCCTCTGCTCCATGCCTGGCATGTGCCCCTGGCGCCGCTTTTCTTGTGCCCTGGGCCCCAACCGCATCAGCAGCCCAGCCGCCTGTGGCCGCTGCACTTCTAACGGTGTTACATGCTGCCGCTTGCCTTCGGCAAATACTTCGTGTCAGTGTCCACGCACGTCAGCATCTGGAAGGTGCCCATGTCCTATGCGTACACAGTCAAGGCCACCATGCCCATCTCGGTGGTCCTCCTGTCCTGGATCATCATGGAGAAACAGAGCACCAAGGTGTACCTGTCACTCATCCCCATCATCAGTGGCGTCCTGCTGGCCATGGTCACCAAGTTGTCCTTCGACATGTGGGGGCTTGTCAGCGCCCTTGCTGCCACACTGTGCTTCTCGCTTCAGAATATGTTCTCCAAAAAGGTATTACGAGAGTCAAGGATCCACCATCTCCAGCTGCTGAACAGCTTGGGCTGCCACGCTGTCTTTTACATGATCCACGTGGGTCCTTGGTGGACCTCTGAGCTTTCCTGGTCAGCAGCGACCTGACCTATGTGTCCCAGTGGCCTTGGATGCTTCTGCTCCTGGCTGTCAGCAGCTTCTGTAACTTTGCCCAGAACGTCATTGCCTTCAGCATCCTCAACTCTATCAGCCCTCTGAGCTACTCGGTTGCCAATGCCACCAAGAGAATCATGGTCATCACGGTGCCCCTGATCATGCTGTGAAACCCGGTCACCAGCACCAACGTCCTGGGCATGATGACGGCCATCCTGGGGGTCTTTCTGTGCAATAAGACCAAGTAAGATATGAATCAGCAAGCCCGGAAGCCCTCCCTGTCACGACGGGGGACCTAAGCAGTAAGGAGCATCATCGGAGCACCCTAGAGAAGCCCCACAACAGCATCCTCTTCCCCCAGCACGGGGACTATCAGTACGGCTGCAACAACATCTTAACAGATCACTTCTAGTACAGCCGGCAGAGCTACCCAAAGTCATACACGTTGTACCATTATGACATGCAGAGTCTAGCAAGCAGGGCAGGATGTTCTGCCAATCCTCCTCTCCACCCCCCAGCAGTACCAGAAACTTCTGACAACCAGTGAAAGTATAACCCAGCTGAGGGGGGATTGGTTCCACTGCTTTAATTCCACTGCTCAGGTAGGCACAGGACTGGTGCAGGAGTGGAGCAGAGGAGTTCGAGGGTTATTGAAAACATCTCCAGCCACAAAGATGGACTCAGCTTTCTGGTCAGCCCCATGGCTGTGTGCAATTCTGGTAAACGTTCCCCAGTGCAAAATTACTGCAATTAGCATTGAATTCTTAGAACCTAATTCTCTGACCCATAAGTCAGAGTTGGCATGTGCCCAGATCCAGAGGGAAGGATGGCCGCTGTCTCCTGGGCTCCTTCTTCCCTTGCCGGAGTAGGGCATCCCTCCTTTTGGAGCAGCAAGGAGGAGAGGACGCAGAGCTGCGAGAAGGATCATGGGGAAATCATGTTCAGTGTTTCAAGCTCTATTTCTCTAATACTCATTTTGTGTTTTCTGATGAGCCTTCACCGCTTCTGTCCTGACTTAGTGGGATGTTTGGTGGGGAAATGTTGGTTTTATGAGGATCTTGCATTTTTCTAGGGCATATTTTGTAGTTGTCTGTGTTATGCCTCAGTCCCCCTTCAGGGATGCAGGATGCATGAGGACTGGCTATGGTTGGAAAACCCTTTTGTTTTAAGCATTTAAAAACAAGAAAAGTTGCTGGTGATGCCTATCTCAGCACATTTCTGCATTTAGTAGGAAGGAATGAAGTGTTTTGAACGCTCTTTTAGTGACCACAATCTCTGAAAGTGACATGAATCAAGAATGTCATCTCAATAGTTTGTGTCATAAATGAGAGCTCAGCACTCTGATTCCATTAGCTGTTCTTGTGGTGTTTACATGAGGTTCTGAATCATGTCCCTGTGAAGGGGCAAGCACAACCTAGGACTTAGTTTGCCAAATCAGAGTCTGGTCAAGAAAAAAATCTGGGTTTGGTAGAATCACATCATTAGGAAGATTATGTGACCCAGTGGGTAACCCATGTGCTGAGGTCCAGGTTGGGACACCTGGCCTCACAAGAGACTGTGCCCTCGGAGGGGACCACTTGCTTGGCTGGTGGGGTCTTCGCTAATGCTGCCTTCTTACTTCAGCCCTGTCCCCAGCCTCTTGAAACAGGCACTTGGCTTGACCAGCAGATGGGATTTTGGGTCACCCTTACCTTCTGGTACGTGAGACAGTTCTCTGTTCCAAGAGGAAGTACCTACTGTAGCTAAAGCTTGACTACTATTTGTTTTTGATAAATGGAATTTTGTATTTATAGGTTACATCTTGTCAGCTTATGAATGGACAACTCCTGGAGAGGTCATAGGGTCCCCCCTTCTGGCCTGTGATTTTAGTACCACTGGCCTCAGGAGTCCCTGGTTTCACTGGCTTGCTTTTTAATTACTTTGGCCCCAAGTTCTAAGACAATTCTGTGTAAAACAGGAAGGGGCCGTCCTGAAGGGTGTTATTTATGAAAAGAACGTGCTGTGTGCCTTCACCAGAGGCAGTAGAGTCTGCAGTTGAACCACAATAAATGGGGATAATTTTGCACGGCAAAAAAATAAATAAAATAAAATAACATGTAAAAATGTAATAGAGAAACTAGCCAAAATTGTTGAAGTTATATGTGTGATAATAGGATTAAATTAATTCTAATTTATTAAATAAAAAATTTAATTTTGTCAGCACTTGGTTTTGTCTAACTTCCAGAGACAGTTTATATTCAGTGGGAAAAAATTACCTACAAACCAGATGAGTGTGTTTCTAATTAGTACTAATGAGGCTTTACTTAATGATTACTGATTTACACAGATTTTTATATGGTGATATCAAAGTTAAATAGGAACTAGATATCAATATATAAGGTTAGAAAGAATGATTAATATATGAATAAGGGTCCTGTTTATAACTGCAATGTAGAATGGTGTTTTGTCAGTTTACATAACACCTATGATTTGATTACAATTTTAATTATGTAAAAGTACCTACAGAGCTTACCTCTTTGCTGGCATTTAAAACTAAAACAAAATTAGAATTACAACTTTTCAGGATTTGTGGATCACAGATGTCATATAGCCCAACCTTTCAGTGAAGCATTTTTCTTAAACTCCCTGAAAAGTGTCACGCAACCTGTTCCTTGCACTCTACTTACACTACCTGAGAGTACACTCTTCACATAAGGAAACCCATTCTCATCATTGGGCAGCTCTACTTAGCTGAAAACTCTTATACAGAGGAGAAATTTGTTTCCATATCCACTATACCCACTGATTCTATTTCAGTCTCTAACCCTTTTTTCTATGACAGCTACTTAAATATTTATCTTTAGCTATCAAATAACATTAGGTTATTACCTGAGAAAATTTCTTTAGGGCCTCACAAAATAGTTTCCAAACTCTTGACATCCTAGAGGTCCTTCTCTGAAGCCCATTATTTTGTTACAGTCCCTCTTAAAGTGCAGTACAGAGAAATAAACCTGTTATTTCAGAACTGGCTGAATACAGAGCATTACTTTCTCTCTCTGGTATTTTATTCATATGGCATTGAGAACAGAATAATATGGTGGAGCTCATACTGAACTTGTATTCCACTAAAACCCTTCACTCTTTTGCAAATGCTTTTTGTATTTTAGTTATCAGCCAATCAGCATAAACACAGGCCTCATTTCGAAATACAAATAAATTAAATCACTCATAACAAAAGTATAAATTAATGGAGAATTTTATCTTCCTTTCTCATATATAGGATGAAGATTACAGAAAGATAAACTTAACATGCCAAAAGAGGGGAATTTTAAAACATTAATGAATTCATTTTATAAGTCTCCTGTACATGCTATAAGGAAAAATTAATGTATTTAGATTTTTGAATGATGCTTTTCTTCCAGCCAATCTTTTCTACTGGTAATGCAACAGATCCGAAAATAGTAATTAGTTGAAATGTTACAGGACTCAAAAAAATATGATAAACCTCTGACCGCAATAACCGGCAATTTAAAGATGAATACTGGAGATCCTCAAGGTGGTGGAGGAGAAGGATGTGGAGATCATGTTCCTCCCCACAAATACATCAGAAATACATGTGGAACAGCTCCTACAGAACAACTGCTAAACGCTGGCAGAAGACCTCAGACTTCTCAAAAGACATATATATATTTTTTCCTTTTTCTCTTTTTGTGAGTGTGTATGTGTATGAGTCTTTGTGAGATTTTGTCTGTAGAGCTTTGCTTTTACCATTTGGCCTATGGTTCTGTCTCTCCGTATTTTCTTTTTTCTTGCATAGTTTTTAGCATTTGCTATCATCGGTGGATTTGTTTTTTGGTTTGGTTGTTCTCTTCTTTCTTCCATTCTTTTTTCTTCTTCTTTTTATTACTTATTAATGTTTTTAAATAATTTTTTATTTTAATAACCTTTATTTTATTTCATTTTATTATTATTTTTCTTTCTTTCTTTTTTTCTCCCTTTCCTTCTGAGCCATGTGGCTGACGGGGTCTTGGTGCTCCAGCCGGGTGTCAGGCCGCTGACTCTGATGAGGGAGAGCCGAATTCAGGATATTGGTCCACCAGAGACCTCCCGGCTCCATGTAATATATATGGTGAAAGCTCTCCCAGAGATCTCCATCTCAATGCTAAGACCCAGCTCCACTCAACAACCAGTAAGCTACAGTGCTGGTCCCCCTATGCCAAGCAACTAGCAAGACAGGAACACAACGCCACCCATTAGCAGAGAGGCTGCCTAAAATCATAATAAGGTCACAAACACCCCAAAACACACCAGCGGATGTGGTCCTGCCCACCAGAAAGACAAGATCCGGCCTCATCCACCAGAACACAGGCACCAGTCCCCTCCACCAGGAAGCCTACACAACCCACTGAACCAACCTTAGCCACTGGCGGCAGACACCAAAAACAACGGAAACACAAACCTGCAGCCTGCGAAAAGGAGACCCCAAACACGTAAGTTAAGCAAAGTGAGAAGACAAAGAAACACACAGCAGATGAAGAAGCAAGATAAAAACCCACCAGACCAAACAAATGAAGAGGAAATAGGCAGTCTACCTGAAAAAGAATTCAGAGTAATGATAGTAAAGATAATCCAAAATCTTGGAAACAGAACAGAGAAAATACAAGAAGCGTTTAACAAGGACCTAAAGGAACTAAAGAGCAAAAATGATGAACAACACAATAAATGAAATCAAAAATTCTCTAGAAGGAATCAATAACAGAATAACTGAGGCAGAAGAATGGATAAGTGACCTGGAAGACAAAACAGTGGAAATGACTACCACAGAGCAGAATAAAGAAAAAAGAACGAAAAGAATTGAGGACAGCCTCAGAGACCTTGGGGACAACATTAAACTCACCAACATTCGAATTACAGGGGTGCCAGAAGAATCAAGTCCAGGAAGCATAGAGAATGCCATACAGGATAAATCCAAGGAGAAACACGCCAAGACACATATTAATCAAACTATCAAAAGTTAAATGTAAAGAAAAAATATTAAAAGCAGCAATGGAAAAACAACAAATAACATACAAGGGAATCCCCATAAGGTTTAACAGCTGATCTTTCAGGAGAAACTCTGCAAGCCAGAAGGGAGTGGCAGGACATACTTAAAGTGATGAAAGGGAAAAACCTACCACCAAGATTACTCTACCCAGCAAGGATCTCATTCAGATTTGACGGAGAAATTCAAAACTTTACAGACGAGCAAAAGCTAAGAGAATTCAGCACCACCAAACCAGCTTTACACCAAATGCTAAAGGAACTTCTCTAGGCAGGAAACACAAGAGAAGGAAAAGACCTACAATAACAAACCCAAAACAATTAAGAAAATGGTAATAGGAACATACATACCGATAATTACCTTAAATGTGAATGGATTAAATGCTCCAACCAAGAGACACAGATTGGCTGAATGGATACAAAAACAAGACCCATATATATGCTGTCTACAAGAGACCCATTTCAGACCTAGGGACACATACAGACTGAAAGTGAGGGGATGGAAAAAGATACTCCATGCAAATGGAAATCAAAAGAAAGCTGGAATAGCAATTCCCATATCAGACAAAATAGACTTTAAAATAAAGACTATTAGAAGAGGCAGAGAAGGACACTACATAATGATCAAGGGATCAATCCAAGAAGAAGATATTACAATTGTAAATATTTATGCACCCAACATATGAGCACCTCAATACATAAGGCAAATGTTAACAGCCATAAAAGGGGAAATAGACAGTAACACAATCATAGTAAGGGACTTTAACACCCCACTTTCACCAAAGGACAGATCATCCAAAATGAAAATAAATAAGGAAACACAAGCTTTAAATGATACATTAAACAAGATGGACTTAACTGATATTTATAGGACATTCCATCCAGAAACAACAGAATACACTTTCTTCTCAAGTGCTCACGGAACATTCTCCAGGATAGATCATATATTGGATCACAAATCAAACCTTGGTAAATTTAAGAAAACTGAAATCGTATCAAATATCGTTTCTGACAACAACACTATGAGACAAGATATCAATTACAGGAAAAAAACTGAAAAAAAAAACCATACACATGGAGGCTAAACAATACAGTACTAAATAACCAAGAGATCACTGAAGAAATCAAAGAGGAAATCAAAAAATATCTACAAACAAATGACAATGAAAACACGACGACCGAAATCCTATGTGATGAAGCAAAAGCAGATCTAAGAGAGTTTATAGCGACACCATCCTACCTCAAGAAACAAGAAAAATTTCAAATAAAAAGCCTAACCTTACACCTAAAGCAATTAGAGAAAGAAGAACAAACAAAACCCAGAAGGAAAGAAATCATACAGATCAGATCAGAAATAAATGAAAAAGAAACGAAGAAAAAAAGAGCAAAGATCAATATAACTAAATGATGTTTCTTTGAGAAGATAAACAAAATTGATAAACCACTAGCCAGACTCATCAAGAAAAAAAGAAGACTCAAATCAACAGAACTAGAAATGAAAAAGGAGAAGTAACAACTGACAATGCAGAAATACAGAGGATCATGAGAGATTACTATAAGCAATTATATGCCAATAAAATGGACAATCTGGAAGAAATGGACAAATTCTTAGAAATGCACAATCTTCCAAAGCTCAACCAGGAAGAAATAGAAAACATAAACAGACCAATCACAAGCACTGAAATTGAGACTGTGATTAAAAATTTTCCAACAAACAGAAGCCCAGAACCAGATGTCTTAACAGGCGAATTCTATCAAACATTTAGAGAAGAGCGAACACCTATCCTTCTCAAACTCTTCCAAAATATAGTGGAGGGAGGAACACTCCCAAACTCATTCTATAGGGCCACCAACACCCTGATACCACAACCAGACAAAGATGTCACAAAGAAAGAAAACTACAGGCCAATATCACTGATGAACATAGATGGAAAAATCCTCAACAAAATACTAGCAAACAGAATCCAACAGCACGTTAAAAGGATCATACACCATCATCAAGTGGGGTTTATCCCAGGAATGCAAGGATTCTTCAATATATGCAAATCAATCAATGTGATAAACCAAATTAACGAATTGAAGGAGAAAAACCAAATCATCATCTCAATAGATGCAGAAAAAGCTTTTGACAAAATTCAACACTCATTTATGATAAAATCCCACACTCATTTATGATAAAATCCCACCAGAAAGTAGGCACAGAGGGAACTTACCTCAACATAATAAAGGCCATATACGACAAACCCACAGCCAACATCGTTCTCAATGGTGAAAAACTGAAACCACGTGCTCTAAGATCAGGAACAAGACAAGGCTGTCCACTCTCAGAACTAGTATTCAACGTAGTTTTGGAAGTTTTAGCCACAGCAATCAGAGAAGTAAAAGAAATAAAAGGAATCCAAATTGGAAAAGAAAAAGTAAAGCTGTCACTGTTTGCAGATGACATGATACTATACATAGAGAACCCTAAAGAAGCCATCAGAAAACTACTAGATCTAATCAATGAATTTGGTAAAGTAGCAGGATACAAAATTAATGCACAGAAATCTCTTGCATTCCTATACACTAATGATGAAAAATCTGAAAGCGAAATTAAGGAAACACTCCCATTTACCATTGCAACAAAAAGAATAAAATACCTAGGAATAAACCTACCTAAGGAGACAAAAGACCTGTATGCAGAAAACTGTAAGACACTGATGAAAGAAATTAAGATGATAGCAACAGATGGAGAGATAATACCATGTTCTTGGATTGGAAGCATCAACATTGTGAAAATGACTATACTACTCAAAGCAAACTACAGATTCAATGCAATCCCTGTCTAAAGACCAATGGCATTTTTCACAGAACTAGAATAAAAAATTTCACAATTTGTATACAAACACAAAAGACCCCAAATAGCCAAAGCAATCTTGAAAACGAGAAACGGAGCTGGAGGAATCAGACTCCCTGACTTCAGACTACACTACAAAGCTACAGTAATCAAGATAGTATGGTGCTGGCACAAAACCAGAAATATAGATCAATGGAACAGGATAGAAAGCCCAGAGATAAACCCAGGCACATATGGTCACCTTATCTTTGATAAAGGAGGCAAGATATACAATGCAGAAAAGACAGCCTCTTCAATAAGTGGTGCTGGGAAAACTGGAAAGGTACATGTAAAAGTATGAGATAAGAACACTCCCTAATACCATACACGAAAATAAACTCAAAATGGATTAAAGACCTAAATGTAAGGCCAGACACTATCAAACTCTTAGAGGAAACTATAAGGAGAACACTCTATGACATAAATCACAGCAAGATCCTTTTTGACACACCTCCTAGAGAAATGGAAATAAAAACAAAAATAAACAAATGGGACCTAATGAAACTTAAAAGCTTTTGCACAGCAAAGGAAACCATAAACAAGACGAAAAGACAACCCTCAGAATGGGAGAAAATATTTGCAAATGAAGCAACTGATAAAGGATTAATCTCCAAAATTTACAAGCAGCTCAATATCAAAAAAACAAGCAACCCAATCCAAAACTGGGCAGAAGACATAAACAGACATTTCCCCAAAGAAAATATACAGATTGCCAACAAACACATGAAAGAATGCTCAACATCACTAATCATTAGAGAAATGCAAATCAAAACTACAATGAGGTATGACCTCACACCAGTCAGAATGGCCATCATCAAAAAATCTACAAACAGTATATTGTGGAGAGGGTGTGAAGAAAAGGGAACCCTCTTGCACTGTTGGTGGAAATGTAAATTGATACAGCCACTATGGAGAACAGTATGGAGGTTCCTTAAAAAACTAAAAACAGAACTACCATATGACCCAGCAATCCCACTCCTGGGCATATACTCTGAGAAAACCATAATTCAAAAAGAGTCATGTACCACAGTGTTCATTGCAGCTCTATTTAAAATAGCCAGGACATGGAAGCAACCTAAGCGTCCAATGACAGATGAATGGATAAAGCAGATGTGGCACATATATACAATGGAATACTACTCAGCCATAAAAAGAAACGAAATTGAGTTATTGGTAGTGAGGTGAATGGATCTAGAGTCTGTCATACAGAGTGAAGTAAGTCAGAAAGAGAAAAACAAATGCCATATGCTAACACATATATATGGAATCTAAAAATAAAAAATAAATAATGGTTCTGAAGAACCTAGGGCCAGGACAGAAATAAAGATGCAGACGTAGAGAATGGATGTGAGGATGTGGGGAGGGGGAAGGGTAAGCTGGGACAAAGTGAGAGAATGGCATGGGCATATATATACTACCAAACGTAAAACAGCTAGTTGGAAGCAGCTGCATGGCACAGGGATATCACCTCGGTGCTTTTTGACAACCTAGAGGGGTGGGATAGGCAGGGTGGGAGGGAGACGCAAAAGGGAGGAGATATGAGGATATATGTATATGTATAGCTGATTCACTTTGCTATAAAGCAGAAACTAACACACCACTGTAATGCAATTATACTCCAATAAAGATGTTAAAAAATAAAATAAAATAAAAATAAAGGTGAATACTTACAAGCTCATGAACATCAGTTTTAAAGACAGAATGTACTCCAATAATGAAAGGCGTTGGGGAACTCAGAACTTCCAGTAGCTGAGCCGGGAGAATAGGAATATAAGGATAACTGGAAATAATAAAAACATACATGAGATATATTTGTTCTTCGGTAATATAACATATCTTTCTTCCTTTTTTATGCTGTGTGAATTTTAGATTACCTATGTTTAGAAATTATCAATAATATTTGCCGGGTTGTTAATATTAAATTCTTGGGGAAAAAAAATTTTTTTAAAAATCTTCATGTGAAAGATATGATCCAATATAACAAGATATAAAGTAAACAAGGGCAGCTTCCTTATCCCTTACCCTAAGCAAGCAGTCTCTTTAGGTTGTTCAAACTTGCTTGAAATAATTTTTCCGTACACAGCAATCTGACATCAGGTGGTAATACTGACTCCCTGATCGGTCCGCTCCCTCAATATTGGTGATGGTTTATTTGTCTATATAAAACAATCATTCAAATTCCATTTTCTATACTTGATTTTTGTATTTAATAAGAATGGCAAGGTACAAAAACAAAGGTTTAGAATGCTCTATTATCCAGGAGTTAAGAAAAGCTCATAGGTTAAAAAAATTTTTTAATAAAATCTGTAGACTGTCTAAATTTTTTCTAGTTTGTATAAACTTAAGTTTCCTAGATATTGTGGTTATCAAATTGATAAAAAAGAGTATTAAAATAAAATATTCTACTTACAGCACTGTAAGTCATCACTTGTTTAGGTTGTTTTATTTTTTACTTTTTATTATGAAAAATTAACTTCCCTCTCCCCCCCGAAAATAGAGAAAAAAGGAAAATAAAGCCCCATGTATCTAATTCAGTTTTGACAATCACCAGTGCATGGCCACATACATATTTCTACCCATTTTTGTTCTCTTCCCTACCATATTATTTGGAGGAAATCCCAGACATATCATTTATACATACTTTAGTATATATCTGAAAAAGATAATGGCTCTTTAAAAAATAAAACCATAATACACTATAACCCCTCAAATTAATAATTCCTTAACAGTAAATAGAGAGTAATATCTTAAGATTTTAATCTCCTACTATATTCAAAGGGAATTAAATGTTGCTGACAGTACTATTCAAATTAATTATGCTTTCATGAAATAAATCACCACTCAATAATAGACAACTTGGAAAAGTTCCAAATTCCAGGCTAATTCCTATCAGAATCATGACTCCTACAACAATGTAACTTTGTAACATATGCCCTTGTCATTCAAAACTGTCGTGCTATGATGTTTTGACTGATCATCGATAAGTAATGCATGATTTGGGAATAAATAAAGATACCAAATAAAAACTCTCACCTATATTTAAGAGGAAACATTAATGATTCCAGGGCCCTACAAGCATCACTAAGTCTCTGGAAACTTGCAGAATGGAAGAGAACCTTATTTTCTGTGAGGACTGCACAGAAGAGGCTGAGGACATTCTGAATTCCTGAAAACACAAAGAGCAAATGATTACCAAATGCATTTAATTTTACATGTGCTGCCAACGAAGACTTAGAATGACATGGAATGAAAAAGCCAATATTTTAAAAATCTCTGAAGAAAAATATTTGGTTAAACTATAAATTCCATAGAGCCTAAGGGTATTTCTTTCCCAAACTTTCAGTTTTGTTTGTCTAATCAGTGTAACACTCATTGAATATATTAGTTGTTTGGAAATACACTATTACCTTCTTTTCAACTTAATCTCCAAGGTCTGTACTTAAATTTCTGTTTTAGATCCTTCGCATTGTTCTAATAACGTTTTTCCCTTTTAAAGTCCATTTGTCTGATGTTAGCATAACCCTACCAGTTTTGTTATTGAAATTTTCCTGGTATATCTTTTTTCCACCTTTTTACATCAACCTTTCTCTACTTCTTGGAAATAGCACATTGCTGACAACTTTAAAAATCCCCACTAAAATCAACAAGAAAAAAGCAACGTTAAGAGAATAATATGAATTTACAATTTACAAAAGAGGAAATCAAAATGATAAACATGAAAAGAAGCTCCAAAACTTCTAATAATCAGAAAATTTCAACCTAATAAACTCATGAGGTATGATATTAAACCTACTACAATATCCAAAATCAAAGCCTGACAATTCTAAGTTTTTATGAGGATGGCAGGGAAAGGAACTATCATACATGCTGCTGTGAGGAATATAAAGAAACTTAAGATGCATATACCCTACCATCTAGTTATTACAGTAATTTTAGTAATTCCATTATTAGTTATTTATCACAGAAACTCTCTCACATGTACCCAAGAAGATAAGGTACAAAAAGGTACATTGTAGAAGTATTTAAACAATGAAAAAAGTGGGCACATCCTAAATGTAAGAATGAAGAATAAATTATAGTAAAATCATACTATAAATTAAACTTCCTCTGATTGAAGATGGCAAATGTTGACTGAAACAAAAAACTAAAGTTTTATTATTCAAAATTTATAAAATGAAAAGCAATTATACTCCAATAAAGATTTTTTTAAAAAACCACCAGATTTATAAAATGAAATAATTATTAAAGAAATTTAAATACAATTTTCAAGTGATATGGCTTTTGGGGGTAGGTCTGTAACATTTATACTTGTGAATTTAAGATAGATTAAAACATCACTAAGACTTTTGGGATACCTTTACAGCAGTGAAAATAAGAGAGCTAGTGCTACATATATCAACATGAATAACTCTCCCAAATATAATGTCGAGTGAGGAAAGTAAGGTATAAAGTGATGCTATAGAATGACAGCATTTATATATTGTTTAAAACCATACAAAATGCTACTATATATTGTTCAGGTATATACAAACATACAGTCAAAATATAAAGATATATCTGGGACTAAAAAATACCAAATTTGGGATAGTATATAACTCTGGGATGAGAAGGCATACGCAGGAAGTTTCAACTATATCTATGATGCTACAGTTGTTAAACTGGATCATAGATACGTTAAACATTTTTTTTGTGGGGGGGGGAATAATTTAAAGCTTACAGAAAAGTTGTAAGAATAGTGCACAGAGCACCCATCTACCCTTCACAATGATTCACCTAATGTTAAAATTTTGCTCCATTTGCTTTAACATTTGTACTTATGTACTAGCATGCCCTGACTCTTTCTACAAACACACACACATTTTTCTGAGCCATGTGAATGTACACATCACGACATTTACCCCTAAATACTTCAGTGTGTTTTCTGGAAGAATAAAGATAATGTCTTCCTAACCACAGTATGGTTATCATCCTCAGTAAATTAAACATGTTGCAATACTTGAAGTCTAATCTTACATTTGTATTCCAATTTTGTCCACTGACTCAATGTTATTCTTTGGAGCTTTTCCCCTACCATCAGGATTCATTCTAAGCTCAATATTCTATTTAGCTGTCATGTTTCTTTATTCTCATTCAATATGGAGCATTTCCACAACCTTAAAATTTTCTTTTACTGAGATAAAATTCACATAACATAAAATTAACCATTTCAAAGAGAACGATTTATTCATTTGCTCACTAAACTATCTTGCATCCTAGGAGTAAATCCTACTCAGTCATGGTCTATGATCCTTTAACATGTTGTTGAATTTGGTTTGCCAATATTTTGTTGAGGATTTTTTCATCTAAGTTCATCAGGGATGTTGGCTTCTAGTTTCCTTTTCTTGTAGTGTCCAAGTCTGGCTTTGGTATCAGGGTAGTAATGCTGGCCTTTTAAAATGAGTTTGGAAGTGTTCCCATTTCCATTTTTTGGAAGAGTTTTTAATGGACAGGTATTAATTCTTCTTTTTAAATTTTTGGTTGGATTCACCAGTGAAGCCATGTGGTCCTGGACTTTTCTTTTGGGAATGTTTTTGATTACTGATTCAATCTCCTTAGTAATTGTTCTGTTCAGATTTTCTATTTATTATTTCATTTTGGTAGGCTGTATGTTTCTAGGAATTTATTCATTCTTCTAGTTTACCTAACTGTTGGTATTTTCACAGTACTCACTTATGATCCCTAGTGTTTCTGTGGTACCAGTTGTCATGTCCCCTCTTTCATACCTGATTTTACTTATTTGAGTATTTTCTCTTTTTTTTCTAAGTCTAGCTAAAGGTTTGTTAATTCTACTTATCTTTTTTAAGAAACAGGTGTTAGTTTCATTGATCTTTTCTACTTTTTTTTTTTTTTTTTGGTGCTACGTGGGCCTCTCACTGCTGTGGCCTCTCCCGTTGCGGAGCACAGGCTCCGGACATGCAGGCTCAGTGGCCATGGCTCATGGGCCCAGCCGCTCTGCGGCATGTGGGATCTTCCCGGACCGGGGCATGAACCCGTGTCCCCTGCATTGGCAAGCAGACCCTCAACCACTGCGCCACCAGGGAAGCCCTCGACCCTCAACCACTGCGCCACCAGGGAAAGCCCTCTACTGTCTTTTTATTCTCTATTTCATTTATTTTTTGCTCAGATCTTTGTTATTTCCTTCCTTCTACTAACGTCAGGCTTCATTTGTTCTTTTTCTAATTCCCTGGAATGTAAAGTTAGGATATTTGAGATCTTTCTTTTTTCTTAATGTAGATATTTATCACCGTAAACTTCCCTCTTAGATCTGTGTTGCTGCATCCCGTAAGTTTTGGTGTTTGCTTTTCCATTTTCATTTGTCTCATGGTATTTTTTTTTTTTTTTTTTTTGCATTACGCGGGCCTCTCACTACTGTGGCCTCTCCCGCTGCGGAGCACAGGCTCCGGACGCGCAGGCCCAGCCGCCATGGCTCACGGGCCCAGCCGCTCCGCAGCATGCGGGATCTTCCCGGACCGGGGCACGAACCCACGTCCCCTGCATCAGCAGGCGGACTCCCAACCACTGCACCACCAGGGAAGCCCTCTCATGATATTTTTGATGTTTTCATTGACCCACTGGTTGTTCAGGAGCATGGTGTTTCATCTCTATTTGTGAATTTACAAGTTTTCTTCTTGACACTGATTTCTAGTTTCACACCATCCTGGTTGAAAAACACACTTGATATGATTTTAATCTTCATAAATTTATTAAGACTTGTTTTGTAGCCTAATATATAATTCATCCTGGAGAATGTTCAACGTGTGCTTGAGAAGAATGTGTATGTGTATTTTGTTGCTGTTGGATGGAAGGTTTTGTATATGTCTGTTAGGTCCATCTGCTATAACATGTTGTTTAAGTCCTTACTATTTGCCTTATTGATTTTCTGTTTGGATGATTTATCCATTGTTGAATGTAGGGTACTGAAGTCTTCTACTATTATTGTATTGCTGTTAACTTTTCCCTTCAGATCTGTTAATATTTGCTTTATATATTTAAGTACTCTGATGTTGGGTCCATAAATATTTACAGTTGTTATAACCTCTTGATGAAACTATTTTATCATTATATAATGACTTTGTCTCTTATTACAGTTTTTTGGCTAAAGTCTATTCTGTCTGATATCAATGTAGCTACCTGTGCTTTTCTTTGGCTTTTAATTTGCACGAGAGTATATTTTTATATAGCTTCACCTTCAGTATATATATATCATGAAAGCTGAAGTGAGTCTTTTTCCTTTTAGGCTCTGGTGAGGACAGCAGTCAGCACCTAGCTCTGTGTTAATTAGAAGCTGTATACCCTGTAAAGTATGCAGTCAAACACCTTTTAGGGAAACACTAGGAGAAGGGTATTTTTGCCTGCTCCCTCCGCACTGAGCCTGGAGGGATAACCACACCCATTAAGAACTGCTTCTTTGTGTTCTATAGTCTTATGGGACTTGTGAACACAAACTCTGTTGGCTTTCAGAGCTAGGAGTTTGAGGGAACCATTCCTCAGGTGGGAGCCAAAAGTTGATGTTCAAGATGTGTGGTCCCAACCCTTTGTTCTTCAGGGAGAAGCTGGGCGGGGGGTTCCCTCTCCATTATTTGGTGCTGTGCAAGGAGTGGGGTTTATGCAGGAGTGTATCTCCATCATTCCTACCCATTTCAATGTGGGTATTTTCTTAGGAGCCAAGGTACAGGAGTAACTTAACTAGTTTCTGGATTTCTCTCACAGGGAATTGCTCCATGTGTAGCTCTCTGTGAAAGAGTGAAATTCAGGAGCCTCCTATGTTGCCATCTTGGTCCTGAGTCTCATTTAGCCCTCCTATGACCCTCTCATTACCAGGATTTTCCTGTTAAATTTCTAGCAGGTCTGCCACTAGCCCCAAATAGGATTATAACTTAGACAAGCAGAGTTAGAGTTTTGTCCCTTTCATTTCCTTCTGGATTCAATATTATTTTTCCAGATAATGATGTTGTGGGCTTAAGCTTTCCCCCCTTTTGGCAGCAAAGTTGCTGGTTTTATGACCAGCCCTGCCCTGGCAAAACTATCATTTTCACTGATAGTACTGACATGCGGGAAAGAGGGGAGCCACCCCAGGTAAGAATGCTGCAGGTTCCTACTATTCTTATCCAAAGGTCTAGCATGAATAAATACTTCTGAGTTTGTTGTTTGCTTTTGGTCAATTTCCAGAGCACTGAAATAGTTGTACAATAACTGTACAACAATTTCTGTCTAGTTTCACACTGATTCTTTAGGGAGAGGATTAACTCTTCATACTGCCATAACCAGAATCATTATCCTTGGTGATGTCAATTTTGTTCACCTAAACTTTTGCTTATTGCTATCTAACTTCTCTAATGTATACTTCGTATTTTTCCTTGTAACTAATAAGCAATCTGTGTTCAGACACTTTAGACCATGCAAATATCTTGTTATCTTGTTATCTTCCTCACCAAAATTTCTGCCTAGATTTAGCATCTATTGATAATTACTATCTGACTCAGTCTTTACTATGATGATCATAAAATGCCTTTCCAAATCCAGCACTTCCTCCACATTCACCAGTCAGCACTCAACATTCTGCAATAAGCAGAACCCTCATTTATTCCCCCACTAACCTGCTTATTTATATATCCATTATCAGTATGGACTCATGGATTTCTTTTTTTTTTTGGATTTCTATTTTTTTATTCCAACATTCTATAAGTCATTACTGCCCTTAATTATTTTTGTGCCAATTAAGTCCTAGATTTAGACAGTGGGCACCCTTTAAACCTAGTTCCTGTGTCCCTGTGACATGAACTCAATTTTTTTCTTCTTACTTTCTGGCTTGACAAAATAATCCAGGCTCATATTTTACTTACTCTGTCCCTGCTCTGAAGTCAGCCACTTCTCCAAGGAGGCTGGTTCCTTTTGTGAGGAATGGCATTAAAGATCAAGGATACTGGGGTTTAGGGTAAATGTTAGATCATTTCTTCTAGGGTGTCTTTGTTTCTGGGCTACTTCTGCAGATACAGCAGATACATGAACACATATACATGCATAAAGACAAACACACACACACACACACACACATATACATATATTTGAGAAATCCTGAGTCCATATCATTACTTTCAATTCCAATCTATTCTCATAGGGTCTCCCCACTGACTCCAATACATATTTGCATGTCCCTTCTTCCACTGAGAACCCTGGATTCTAATAACATAAACATATTTATTCATTTGCTAAATCCTATATATAAACTGCATGATTTTTTCAGCCATTCTAACTCAAAAAATTATACCAACTAAAAAGGAGTTAATAATTTATTTGCAAGTCTCTCCAAAACTGAGGTTATACAGTCAAATACTATGTTTATAAGTTACTTTGATTGGTTTTTCCTCTTCAGTATGGTTATGTTATTCATTTGAAAGAGAGTGGAGTTTGTTTCTGTATGCTTTCAGTTTTAATTTTTTTTTATTTCTTCCCATCATGATTGATCTAATATTATTTTCTGAAGACGTGAGACCTAAATAAGTTTTGAGAAGTCAAAACTACCATAAGAAGTCTACTCAGAGAAGTGTCACTCCTTCCTGAATTAATAGTATTGTGCCAATATCAATTCCCTGGTTGTTATAATGTACTATGATTACATAAGACATTATTGTTGGGGGAAGGTAGGTGATGTATTCTTGAGAATTCTCTGTACCATTTTAGCAACTTCTCGTGAGTCAAAGCATTTAAAAATAAAAAATTTATATTAAAAGTCTGCAGTTGTATTAATTTCCAATGGCTATTATAATAAATTACTACAAACTTAATGGCTTAAACAACATGAATATATTATCTTAAAGTTCAGGAGGTTCAGAAGCCCTACTCTTGGCTTTTCCAGCTTCCAGCACCTGCCCAAATTCCTGAGCTCATGGCTCCCTTCTATCGTCAAGCTGGTAAGGCCGGTTGAGTCTTTGTCCCTTGTGTGATGTCAGAGTACACCAACTCTGACACTGACTCTTTTGCTTCCCTCTTCCATCTTTTTTTTTTTTTTTTTTTTTTTTCCTCTTCCATCTTTTAAGGACCTTTATGATCACACTGGGCCCACCTAAAGGAGCTGACAGTCGAGTTGTATTTTGAAGGATAAGCGGAATTTAGAGTTAGGGAGACAAGAGCATCAAGGCGTTTCAAAGTTGACAGAAGACCATATGCAAAGAAACAGAGGACTGAGGAAGGAAAAGGCACTCTGAGAGACCTACAAGTAGTTTTGCCAAGGGGAGGTTCATGAAGAATTTGTATACCATAGTAAGGAGTCCAAGCTTTTTTCCTGAAGACTCTAGGGAAGAACTTTCCCCTTTCCACTCCCATGTGAACCCTCTGTAATCCCTCACACAAAAGATAATCCATCAGAAAATAAAAGTCATAGCTGGCATCATGTAGTAGTAGATAAATTGTGAAGAAGGCAGGCATGCACTTTTAAGGGACTCTAACCTACTATATCAGTAAAAACAATCAATTTGTGATATCAAGGGGTGAAATATTGGGCTATATTTACTAATAGAGGATTTATGTCTCATGTATTAGAAATGAGTTGGATAATATTCTAGTGCTTAAAGGGTAAGTTTCTCATTATCCAGAAAATTATTTAATGTAATATAGAATAAAATTTACCTGTGACTAACTGAAGGATTGCTTAAACTTTGTATTTTTAAATATAACCTGCTTTCTTCAGCTTTAGATAATTAACAATCTCAAATATTTTAAGAAATTACATCAATGTTTTTATTCCTAACTAGCAACACTTGTTGCTGTGTTCACAGAGTTATTTAGAAATTCATTTTCTTTGAACTACTAGTCATAATCAGCTTTCTAAATAACCTTGAATTGTTTCCTAGTCTTTGGTAGCCAACGTCCATCCAAAGCTACACAATAACAGTTGGAGAAAACAATATGAAAACAAACATTCCAGTGATAATTACTGCTGATTTCACTATAATGGTACATACACATCCTGTTGATTATTTATAATAGTAAAACATTCTGAAAAATTACTTCCTGATCTTAACTTTTCTTAGGGGTTAAAGTTCTAAAATTCATAGCATCAAACATTAATGAACGTATTTGTTTCCCGTTTTGAAAAAACAACACCCAAAACTTTTATCCAGAATCCTCCCCTTCTCTGAATAATAACGATATGTTACACAAATAGAACACTACGCCTCAGCTTTCAAATGGGCAAATTGAGGAACTGAAGGCCATGGTTTTCAAGACAGGCTATATTTCCAAAAGCCTTAAACAATTTACTATAATTCTGTCAATCCACAATGGAGAAAACTTAACAATGGTTATGGCTTAATACAAGTCATGAAAAAGGAGATTTCTCATTCATTCGGTTGTTATTTGTTGAGTAGCTACTATGCACAAGGTATCAGGAATACAATAATGAAGAAAAACAAAATCCCTACCCTCCCAGATTACCTAAAGCTTTATATAGTTTAGTTTTGTAACTACCATTGAGAAGCAATGCTTAATATTTGTTACAAATTCGGTATATTATTTCCAAATATATTACAAATGGAAATCTTCTAAGTAAAAAATAACTAAGAAATGTAACTGAACTGGGCAAGTATGCATGAGTATATTTTAGTGGTTATGAACATGGGCTTATTCCCTTGAACGTGACATGAATTAAATACACTTTACATACTTATAAGTAGAGTTTAGCAATCTGGTAATCTTTAAATACAAGAAGTCATTTACTACAAGAGACCCCACCTCAGACCTAGAGACACATACAGACTGAAAGTAAGGGGATGGAAAAAGATATTCCATGCAAATGGAAACCAAAAGAAAGCTGGAGTAGCAATTCTCATATCAGACAAAATAGACTTTAAAATAAGGACTATGTAAAAGGGATTAAAGAAGGACACTACATAATGATCAAGGGATCGATCCAAGAAGAAGATATAACAATTGTAAATATTTATGCACCCAACATAGGAGCACCTCAATACGTAAGGCAAATACTAACAGACATAAAAGGGGAAATTGACAGTAACACATTCAATAGTAGGGGACTTTAACACCCCACTTTCACCATGGACAGATCATCCAAAATGAAAATAAATAAGGAAACACAAGCTTTAAATGATACATTAAACAAGATGGACTTAATTGATATTTATAGGACACTCCATCCAAAAACACAGAATACACATTTTTCTCAAGTGCTCATGGAACATTCTCCAGGATAGATCATATCTTGGGTCACAAATCAAGCTGGTAAATTTAAGAAAATTGAAATTGTATCAAGTATCTTTCTGACCACAACGCCATGAGACTAGATATCAATTACAGGAAAAGATCTGTAAAATATACAAACACATGGAGGCTAAACAATACACTACTTAATAATGAAGTGATCACTGAAGAAATCAAAGAGGAAATAAAAAAATACCTAGAAACAAATGACAATGGAGACACAACGACCCAAAACCTATGGGATGCAGCAAAAGCAGTTCTAAGGGGGAAGTTTATAGCAATACAAGCCCACCTTAAGAAGCAGGAAACATCTCGAATAACAACCTAACCTTGCACCTCAAGCAATTAGAGAAAGAAGAACAAAAAAAGCCCCAAAGCTAGCAGAAGGAAGAAATCATAAAAATCAGATCAGAAATAAATGAAAAAGAAATGAAGGAAACGATAGGCAAAGATCAATAAAACTAAAAGCTGGTTCTTTGAGAAGATAAACAAAATAGATAAACCACTAGCCAGACTCATCAAGAAAAAAAAGGGAGAAGACTCAAATCAATAGAATTAGAAATGAGAAAGGAGAAATAACAACTGACACTGCAGAAATAAAAAAATCATGAGAGATTACTACAAGCAACTCTATGCCAATAAAACGGACAATCTGGAAGAAATGGACAAATTCTTAGAAATGCACAACCTGCCAAGACTGAATCAGGAAGAAATAGAAAATATGAACAGACCAATCACAAGCACTGAAATTGAAACTGTGATTAAAAATCTTCCAACAAACAAAAGCCCAGGACCAGATGGCTTCACAGGTGAATTCTATCAAACGTTTAGAGAAGAGCTAACACCTATCCTTCTCGAACTCTTCCAAAATATAGCAGAGGGAGGGAACACTCCCAAATTCCTTCTACGAGGCCACCATCACCTTGATACCAAAACCAGACAAGGATGTCACAAAGAAAGAAAACTACAGGCCAATATCACTGATGAACATAGATGCAAAAATCCTCAACAAAATACTAGCAAACAGAATCCAACAGCACATTAAAAGGATCATACACCATGATCAAGTGGGGTTTATTCCAGGAATGCAAGGATTCTTCAATATACGCAAATCTATCATGTGATAAACCATATTAACAAATTGAAGGAGAAAAAACCATATGATCATCTCAATAGATGCAGAGAAAGCTTTTGACAAAATTCAACACCCATTTATGATAAAAACCCTCCAGAAAGTAGGCATAGAGGGAACTTTGCTAAACATAATAAAGGCCATATATGACAAGCCCACAGCAAACATCATCCTCAATGGTGAAAAACTGAAGGCATTTCCACTAAGATCAGGAACAAGACAAGGTTGCCCACTCTCACCACTCTTATTCAACATAGTTTTGGAAGTTTTAGCCACAGCAATCAGAGAAGAAAAGGAAATAAAAGGAATCCACATCGGAAAAGAAGAAGTAAAGCTGTCACTGTTTGCAGATGACATGATACTATACATAGAGAATCCTAAATATGCTACCAGAAAACTACTAGAGCTAATCAATGAATTGGTAAAGTAGCAGGATACAAAATTAATGCACAGAAATCTCTGGCATTCCTATATACTAATGATGAAAAATCTGAAAGTGAAATCAAGAAAACACTCCCATTTACCATTGCAACAAAAAGAATAAAATATCTAGGAATAAACCTACCTAAGGATACGAAAGACCTGTATGCAGAAAATTATAAGACACTGATGAAAGAAATTAAAGATGATACAAATAGATGGAGAGACATACCATGTTCTTGGATGGGAAGAATCAACATTGTGAAAATGACTCTACTACCCAAAGCAATCTACAGATTCAATGCAATCCCTATCAAACTACCACTGACATTTTTCACAGAACTAGAACAAAAAAATTTCGCAATTTGTATGGAAACACAAAAGACCCCGAATAGCCAAAGCAATCTTGAGAACGAAAAAAGGAGCTGGAGGAATCAGGCTCCCTGACTTCAGACTATACTACAAAGCAACAGTAATCAAGACAGTATGGTACTGGCACAAAAACAGAAAGATAGATCAGTGGAACAGGATAGAAAGCCCAGAGATAAACCCACGCACATATGGACACCTTATCTTTGATAAAGGAGGCAGGAATGTACAGTGGAGAAAGGACAGCCTCTTCAATAAATGGTGCTGGGAAAACTGGACAGGTACATGTAAAAGTATGAGATTAGATCACTCCCTAACACCATACACAAAAATAAGCTCAAAATGGATTAAAGACCTAAATGTAAGGCCAGAAACTATCAAACTCTTAGAGGAAAACATAGGAAGAACACTCTATGACATAAATCACAGCAAGATCCTTTCTGACCCACCTCCTAGAGTAATGGAAATAAAAACAAAAATAAACAAATGGGACCTAATGAAACTTCAAAGCTTTTGCACAGCAAAGGAAACCATAATCAAGACCAAAAGACAACCCTCAGAATGGGAGAAAACATTTGCAAATGAAGCAACTGACAAAGGATTAATCTCCAAAATTTACAAGCAGCTCATGCAGCTCAATAACAAAAAAACAAACAACCCCATCCAAAAATGGGCAGAAGACCTAAACAGACATTTCTCCAAAGAAGATATACAGAATGCCAACAAACACATGAAAGAATGCTCAACTTCATTAATCATTAGAGAAATGCAAATCAAAACTACAATGAGATATCATCTCACACCAGTCAGAATGGCCATCATCAAAAAATCTAGAAACAATAAATGCTGGAGAGGGTGTGGAGAAAAGGGGACACTCTTGCACTGCTGGTGGGAATGTGAATTGGTTCAGCCACTATGGAGAACAGTATGGAGGTTCCTTAAAAAACTACAAATAGAATTACCATATGACCCAGCAATCCCACTACTGGGCATATACCCTGAGAAAACCAAAATTCAAAAAGAGTCATGTACCAAAATGTTCATTGCAGCTCTATTTACAATAGCCCGGAGATGGAAAGAACCTAAGCGCCCATCATCGGACGAATGGATAAAGAAGATGTGGCACATATACACAATGGAATATTATTACTCAGCCTTAAAAAGAAATGAAATTGAGATATTTGTAATGAGATGGATAGACCTAGAGTCTGTCATACAGAGTGAAGTAAGTCAGAAAGACAAAGACAAATACCGTATGCTAACACATATATATGGAATTTAAGGGGAAAAAAATGTCATGAAGAACCTAGGGATAAGACAGGAATAGAGGCGCAGACCTACTGGAGAACGGACTTGAGGATATGGGGAGGGGGAAGGGTGAGTTTTGACAGGGCGAGAGGGAGTCATGGACATATACACACTAACAAACGTAGTAAGGTAGATAGCTAGGGGGAAGCAGCCGCAAGGCACTGGTATATAAGCTGGGGGCTTTGGTACAGCCTGGTGGGGTGGGAGGGGGAGAGTGGGAGGGAGGGAGACGCAAGAGGGAAGACACATGGGAGCACATGTATATGTATAGCTGATTCACTTTGTTATAAATCAGAAACTAACACACCATTGTAAAGTAATTATACCCCAATAAAGATGTTAAAAAAAAAAAAAAAAAAAAGTCATTTAACAAATACTTATGACCACAAAGAATTCAAATCTAAAACTGTATATCTATAGCCCAAGTAACAATCCACAGAAGACCAACTCAAGCAAAACTTTGTAAAAAGTTATAGCACATTTCCTTCCTTGTTGAACAACACAATTGGTTCTCTGGGTCAAGGGTAATCACATCAACCCCAAATGGTCCAGATTCCTAGTCTGTGCCTGTTCTGAATGACCAGGTTTTTAAATCTACTTTAATGTTTAAATTTAAGAAGCAGGAAACAAAAGAGGCTTTAGGAGTGGAATAGCAAACAAAGGGAAAGGATAATATAGAGTGAATAACTGGAGAATTAAAGCAAGGAACAAACAGGAAGCAAGTGCCTTGGCAGAACGAACTCTTTTAATTAAAACTTTCTTCTCCCCTTTCTTCCTGCCTCTACTGTTAAACCCTTACCTAGCTGCTGAGATATGTAAGAAACTGCTAAACTCTAGGGATAGATATAAAAAAAATTGAGGCAGGTTTGTAGGAGCTCACAGCTCAGTGAAGATGGCAGGTGGTAAAAAAACAACACACAACAGAATAGCGACCTGTAAAAAATGCTACAGAGCACAGAAAAGAGGATAATTTATCCTGCCACCATTTGTAAGTTGCATACTTAATTGTTGGAATAACCATATTTTATAAGAATATTAATCTCTAAAGTGCTCAAAGAGGAACTTCCCTGGTAGTCCATGGTTAAGACTCAGTGCTTCCACTGCAGTGGGCCCACGCATTTGATCCCTGGTTGGGGAACTAAGATCCCACATGTCGCGCAGCGCAGGGCCAAAAACAGAGCAAAATGATATTTTACAACAAGAGAACTTTGTGACAGTGGTGGATAACAGTTAATAGTTATCTTGCCTCAGACATCTGCGTTCATTAAAGGATAACTCAATTCAAGACAGAGGTAACTATTTGGTGGTAGCATTTAAACGCCATAAAAGGAAAATGGAGAAGATCGTTTTGAATCAGGATTCTTATGAACTGTCCTCAAATGATATCATGTAGCAAGCACATACTTTATGTGTAATTCTAGCAAGTGTAGTACATTAGTCAACAAGCACTCCATTGGTCAATGACTGTCAGTCTTTGGTATTTTTAAAATGGTTTCCTTTATAAAACTAGCATAAATATTTAATGTTTAATTTTGAAAAGAAAGCAATCAATTTCCTGATAACATTCTGACTACTTCTGAATGCTCAAGCTTCATCAAACATCTTACCATTTCATGAAGGCCTGTCATGGCTCTATACTGTTGCTTATGTTCTTCTTTCTGCCTAGAATGTCCTTCTTCCACTTTTCTAGCTAGTAAAAGTTAGCTCTTAGTATCTCTATTATTGCACTAATTATACTGTACTGTAATTTTTAAAATGTATCTGTTTCTCCACTAGGCTAAAAGTATTATCTGGGATAAGGGCTGAGGTTGTTTCATCTTTATATCCTTAGTGACTAGCACAGGACCTGGCACATGGTAATGGTTTTGTAAACATCCGATGAGAAAAATATACTCCTGCAGATAGGCATTATAGAAAGTTTATTCTTTGTGCTATTTATTACCAAGACGTAAATTGAACAGTCTTCCCTAGAAATTTTAGGACTCTGTAATAAAGCAGACATGGTAAGAAGTTTCTTCAGAAAAGTGCTCCAGAACAGACTAGTGAGAAGATTTATTTCAAATCCCCAAGACAAACAGTTGACATCCTAAACTGCCAAAATGATGGATTTCCCTGGTGGTGCAATGGTTTAAGAATCCGCTTGCCAACGCAGGTGGACGTAGGTTTGATCCCTGGTCTAGGAAGATCCCACATGCCGCGGAGCAACTAAGCCAGTGTACCACAACTGCTGAGCCTGCGCTCTGGAGCCCGCGAGCCACAACTACTGAGCACAAATGCCACAATTACTGAGCCCGTGCGCTGCAACAAGAAGCCCGTGCACCATAACGAAGAGTAGCCCCACTTGCCGCAACTAGAGAAAGCCCGCGCGCAGCAACAAAGACCCAGCACAGCCCTAAATAAATAAATAAATTTATAAACGGTTCAAAAAGTGATTAATCATAATATAGTTACAGTAAAACATTAAATTTCCTATTTCCTTCTTTCCTACCTAGAGCACAATATGCCATTTATAGTAATGGTCTAAACTCTTGTGCCTGCAAATTCTCCAACTACCATTTTTTCTTTTTTTTTAATTTTAAAAATTGATTAATTAGTTTTCGGTCACATTGGGTCTTCGTTGCTGCGTGCGGGCTTTCTCTCTCTTCGTTGCTGTGTGCGAGCAGGGGCTACCCTTCATTGTGGTGCACAGGCTTCTCATTGCGGTGGCTTCTCTTGTTGCAGAGCATGGGCTCTAGGTGCGCAGGCTTCAGTAGCTGTGGCTCACGGGTTCTAGAGTGCAGGCTCAGTAGTTGTGACGCACAGGCTTAGTTGCTGCGCAGCATGTGGGATCTTCCCAGACCAGGGCTCGAACCCGTGTCCCCTGCATTGGCAGGTGGATTCTTAACCACTGTGCCATCAGGGAAGTCCCTCCAACTACTTTTTAAACTACATGTATTGAGAAAGAAAACGGCTACTTCAGTTTTTTCCATTATAACTGAGAATAAGACTAAAACAACTAATAATGCTATATGAATAATCTAGGAAAACTAATGAAAATAGTAATATGATCCAAGACAGTAGATTCTGATCATTTAAGGAAAAAGAACAAAAATCATTCTACAACTGATGCACTAATCATGTGGTTCATAAATTTACCAATCAACATATTCTTCTTAAAGGTGTTACCTTTAAAGAGAACCATTTTCCACAACCTAAGCCTTCATTCTTTCCTCTGACATCTTTCTTCTATTTCAGAACATAAATTATTTTTGATACTCTTATAAAAGTTAATGTCACTTTAAGAATAATTATATAGCATTACAAACAGAAGCTTTTCCAGAGGAAGACAAAAGAGAGAATGTCAGAAGTTTTCCATTAAAATATTTAAAAGCAGAAAATAACTTTCTAAATAGCAAGTTATGGTTACAATCAACATTTTAAGGATATTTATGTAAAAAGGAAAAATTATGTTTATAAGATAAACTGAAGAAAAAACTCTAGCTATTTTAATAATTTTTAAAAATCTATATTTAGTATTAGATATAATACACAGAAATATTGACTCAATAATTGCTAATGAAAAACTGACTAAATATGGGTGAGCAAAAAGAAAGTATGCATATAAAAAGTTTATACCAGATGGAATCATGAGGAAATAAAAATCTTGATCAGAGCAATAATGAATAAGGAGATTGAAACGGTAATCAAAACCTCCCAACAATGAAAAGTTCTGGACCAGGTGGTTTCACTGGGTGAATTCTACCAAACACTTAGAGAAGAATTAATACCAATTCTTCTCAAACTCTTCCAAAAAACTGAAGAGGAAGGAACAACTCCCTAAGGCCAGAATTATCCTAATAACAAAGCCATGTAAGGACTCTGTAAGAAAAGAAAACTGCAGGCCAATATTACTGATTAACATAGACATGAAAATTCTCAATAAAACACCAGCAAAATAAATTCAGCACATTAAAAGGATCATATACAATGGTCAAGTGGAATTTACTCCCAGAATGTAAGGAGAGTTCAACATATACAAATCCATCAATGTGACATATCACACTAATGAAATTAAGATTAAAAAAATCCTATGATTATCTCAACAGATGCAGAAAAAACATCTGATTGAACATTCTTTCATGATAAAAACTCTCAACAAATTGGGTATGGAAAAAACATACCCCAACATAATAAATGCCACATATGACAAGCCCACAGCTAACATCTTATTGAATATTTAACAGTGAAATCATGAAAGCTTTCCTGCTAAGATCAGGAACAGGACAAGCTGCCCACTCCTTCAACACAGTACCAGAAGTCCTAGCCAGAGCAATTAGGGAAGAAAACGAAATAGAAAGCATCCAAATCCGAATGGAAGAAGTAAAACTGTCTCCATTTGCAGATGATATGATCTTATATATAGAAAATCCTAAAGACTCCACCAAAGAGTTGTTAGAACTAATAAACAAATTCAGTAAAGTTACAGGATATAAAATCAACATACAAAAACCAGTTGCATTTCTATATACTAACAATGAACTATCTGAAAAAGAACTACATAATCCCATTTACAGTAGCATCAAAATGAATAAAATACTTAGGAATAAATTTAACCAAGGAGGTAAAAGATCTGTACATTGAAAACTATGACACTTTGATGAAAGAAACTGAAGAAGACACAAATAAATTGAAATATATTCCATATTCATAAATCAGAAGAATTAACATTGTTGAAATATCTATACTACCTCAAACCACCTATGGATTCAAAGCAATCAAAATAATTATATTTTTCATAGACATAGAAAAAAAATCAATCCTAAAATTCATATAAGTCCCTAGATAGCCAAAGGGATCCTGAGAAAGAAGAACAGAGCTAGAGGTTTCACAATTCTTGATTTTAAACTATATTACAAGGCTACAATAATCAAAAAGTATAGTATTGGCATAAAAACAGACACATAGATCAATGGAATAGAATTGTAAGTGTAGAAAGAAGCTCACACTTATGCAGTCAACTAATATTTGACAAAGAAGCCAAAATATTCAATGAGGAAAGGACAGTCTCTTCAACAAGTGATGCTGGAAAAATTGGATATTCGTGCACAAAAGAATGAAATTGGACCCCTAACTCACACCATTCACAAAAAATAACACAAAGTGTATTAAATAATAAAAGAACCAAAACTATAAAACTACTAAAGGAAACAGGGAAAAATCTTCTTGATATTGGTCTTGGCAATGATTTTTTGGATATGACACCCAAAGCTCAAGCAGCAAAAGCAAAAATAAACAAGTGGGACTACACCAACTAAAAAGTTTCTGAACAGCAAAAGAAACTATCAGCAAAACGAAAAGGCAGTCTACAGAATAGGAGAAATTACATGCAAACCATCTATTTGATAAGATATTAATATCTAAAATATATCAGGAACTCATACAACCCAATACCAAACAGAAAAAAAAAGATTTAAAAATGGGCAAAGGACTTGAATAGATGTTTTTCCAAAGAAGATATACAAATGCCAACAGGCACATGAAAAGATGCTCAACTTCACTAATCATCAAGGAAATGTAAATCAAAACCACAATGAGATACCATCTTACAACAGTTAGAATGATTTTTTTTTTTTAAGATGTTGGGGGTAGGAATCTAGTAAGTTATTTATTTATTTTTGCTGTGTTGGGTCTTCGTTTCTGTGTGAGGGCTTTCTCTAGTTGTGGCAAGCGGGGACCACTCTTCATCGTGGTGCGCGGGCCTCTGACTATCGCGGCCTCTCCCGTTGCGGAGCACAGTCTCTAGAGGCACAGGCTCAGCAGCTGTGGCTCATGGGCCCAGTCGCTCCACGGCATATGGGATCCTCCCAGACCAGGGCTTGAACCGTGTCCCCCACATTAGCAGACAGACTCCCAACCACTGCGCCACCAGGGAAGCCCCTAGAATGATTATTATCAAAAGAGAAGAGGGAATTCTTTTACACTGTTGGTGGGAATGTAAATTGGTCCAGCTACTATGTTAAACAGTATGAAGCTTCCTCAAGAAATGAAAAATAGAACTACCATATGATCCAGCTATTCCACTTCTGGGTATATATCCAAAGGAAATGAAATCACTATCTCAAAGAGGTATCTATACTCATGTGTTCATTGTAGCATTATTCACAATAGCCAGGACATGGAAACAACCTAAGTGTCCATCAACGGATGAATGGAAAAAGAAAAAATATATATACTACACTGGAATATTATTCAACCATAAAAAGGAAGGAAACCCTGTCTTTCATGACAACATGGATAGACCCTGAAGGCACTATGCTAAGTGAAATGTCAGATAGAGAAAGACAAATACTCTATATATTCTCATTTATATATGGAATCTAAAAAAACTGAACTCATAGAAATAAAGAGTAGAATGGTGGTTGCCAGGGGCTAAGGGGTGGGGGAAGTGGGAAGATACTGGTCAAAGCGTAAAAATTCCAGGTATAAGATGAATAAATTCTGAGAATCTAATGTACAGCATGGTGACTATAATTAACAATACTGTATTACATACTTGAAAACAGTGAAAAGAGTAGATGCTAAATGTTAACAGCACACACACAAATGATAGTTATGTGAGGGGATGGAGGCGTTAACTAATCTTATTGTGGTAATTATTTTTCAGTATATACAAGCATCAAATCACCACATTGTAAACCTTAAACTTATATATGTTATATGTCAATAAAATATCAATAAACACAGATGTTACGTGCTTAATGTTGTTTTACTACGGAAACAAAGTGACAATAGCTAAAGGCCCAAGATCATTTTAGTCTGTGACTTTAAAAATATCTAATAAGTAGTATACTACAAAAATTAGGGAATAAGTATTCTAAAACTAGTGTATTTGTAGTTAAAAACCAAATTATAGGTGAATATATATGACAAAAGATGTAATGAGAATTTCACAAAATTATTTGGGTCAAGGAAGGATACCTGAGCTATGGATTAGATTAAAAAATCAGAGGGGCTACAGCAACCAGTTCTTGTGAATATAATCTTACTAATGTAAAAAAAATTACAATTTTCCACACAAAACACAAGTCTTCAGGTAAACAAAAACAATTCACATAGACTACAAAAAGATACAAACAAATAAATAAAATAGGTGTTAAGTTGGAGCTGAAGATGGTTAACAGAAAATTTAAGGAATGAGGTGGGTAATGGCAGAGGTCCACATAATTACTTCAGGCAAACACAGAGACCTCTGAAACTGTGAAAAACAAATTCATTATCATAACAATCCTTGGAGAGAAGAACCAAGGAATGCTATCATTACATTTAGACTTTTTACAGGAAAACTAGTCAAGGCTACAAAAGAATCTTAGAGTCTTATCTGCTTCCTGTCTGTGCATTTTGTAAAATCTACCACCACTACCCCACCCCAATCCAGGTAGTGAACTCTGATAATGGTCTAATACTGACCTTCAACAACAGTCCAACCAAAATGACTGGTGATAAGAGCATGCCTTCAGCAGAATTATCAGTACCACATGCTCTGAGAACTACAACTCTGCATACAGTGCTGTTTTAGAAGCATCTTTCTTTCTCCTTTCCTTTCTTATCTTTTCCTTATTCTTTCCCTGGAAAAGTAAATTTTGAATATGTAAGCAAAAGATAACTAAGCTCAAAATACTAGAGAGTAAAATAATGACATTTGATATTCAAATGGCTAATCACTGTGTTATGGCGCACTTCATCCATACACAGAACTCTCCTAGGAGATATGACTGCCATTTTCTTCATGGCTAGTGTATTAATTTATTCAAGAAAAACCGATGCCTTCTGTGCCCAAGGCACTATGCAGATACACAGAATGCAAAGAATAATAAGACAAGGCAGTTCTTGAAGCTCCCAGTCAAGTCAGGGAAAACTCCCTATTAATAAATAAGGAAAAAGCAGAGTAGAACTTCCATACTCTCCCTTGAAGACATTTAGGAATCAATATATCAGTCCTGTACTGCCTATCTCTAGACTTTTTGTTGTCTGAGGATAAAATCTCTAATTTATTCAAGCATTGTACTTTTTTAAAAAATAAAAGGTATACATATGAAGAGTTAAATAGTTGTACAAGTTTTCTAAATATTTGTATTGTAAGATAAAGGACAAATGTAGAAAAGCATACAAATCAAATGTACAGCTTAATGAATTATCTTACAAACACTACCTAGGTCAAGAAGGAACTTTGCTAGGCAGCCCTAGAAGCCCCTTCTATGTGCCTCTAATCACAACCACCTCTCTACTGCCATAAGTGACCAATATCCTGACTTTATTAACCATTTTCCTGACTTCTCCTATAGACATTCTTATCACCCAAATGTGCATCCCTAGACACTATAGTTCAATCTCACTCTATTAAAAATGGGATGTGTTTCAAATCTTTTTTTAAACAAAATTTTGGCCACACCGCATGGCACGCAGGATCTTACTTAGTTCCCTGACCAGGGATCGAACCCACACCCCCTGCAGTGGAAGCACGAAGTCTTAACGACTGGACCAGCAGGGGAGTCCCTCAAATCCCTTTTAATCTAGAGGTTCCTCCTTCATTCCTTGTAATTTATTTGTTAAAGAACCTGGGACAGGCTTCCCTGGTGGGGCAGTGGTTGAGAGTCCGCCTGCCGATGCAGGGGACGTGGGTTCGTGTCCCGGTCCTGGAGGATCCCACATGCCGCAGAGCGGCTGGGCCCGTGAGCCATGGCCACTGAGCCTGCGCGTCCAGAGCCTGTGCTCCGCAACGGGAGAGGCCACAGCAGTGAGAGACCCGCGCACCGCAAAAAAAAAAAAAGAAGAACCTGGGACATTTGACCAACAGTTTCCTAGAGCCTGGATTTTGACAACTGTAGTCTCTTGGGCCAACGTGTTCCCCATCTTCTGTATTTCCTATGATCAGAATCAGATTTAAGTTCTCTGGCAAAACACAGGTAGTGCTTGGCAAGGTTAGGAACATAATATCTGCCTGTTTTTCTTCTGCGAGGGTTGTAAAATGATGTTCTATTTCGATAATTTCTTTTTCATTTATTTTTGAAGCTTTTCTAGAACTTTAGAGAAACTAAATTATACAGGATGCATTCTTTCTTGTCTGTTTTTTTTTTTTTTTTCTTTATGCGGTACCCGGGCCTCTCACTGCTGTGGCCTCTCCTGCTGCGGAGCGCAGGCTCAGCGGCCATGGCTCACGGGCCCAGCCGCTCCGCGGCATGTGGGATCCTTCCGAACCGGGGCACGAACCCGTGTCCCCTGCATCGGCAGGGGGACTCTCAACCACTGCGCCACCAGGGAAGCCCTGTTTTTTTTCATTGAATATAATTATTTTCAAATTAATCCATATGGTAATTGTAAGGCCAGCAGGTCCGAGGAAGGGCCCAGGGAGCCAGACGGAACCCCCGCCAAAGTGGCTGATGAAACCGACACCTGACATTGCCACAGTACTCGGCCCCGGTCTTCCCACTCCCCGAGGGGCGGAACCAACGGCTCTGAGGCTGATGCAACCGACACCTGACATTGCCACAACAACCGAGAGATTACCCAAAAAGGGCTGCTTCACACAGCAAGCACCTCCCCTGCGTCCACCCCTATAAATTTTGTTCGCGCCCGCACCTGGGCGAGACTTCTCTGGCCCCTTTCTCTCAGACCAGTGAACCTCGCCCGGGAGCGTTCCCAAATAAAGCATGTTTAAACTCTCCTCCGTTATTGGTGCCGTTCCTTACAGTAATATGTATCAACAATTCATCTCTTTATATTGCCCAGTAGTATTCCATTGTATGGATATGCCACATATTATTTATCCATAACCATTATTCATTACATTTATGGACACTAAGCTTGTTTCCAGATTTTCACTATTATAAAAATATGGATATGTCCATTCATTTACAAGTATTTTTTATGGACAATGCTATCATTTTACTTAAGTAAACGCCTAGGAGTGAAATGGCTGGATTATTTGGTTTATTTAACTTTTTAAAAAACTCAAACTGCATTCCAAGGTAGCTGCCCCATTCACACTCCCATTAGCAGTAAACTGAAGTTCCCATTCCTCCACTTCAGGCAGCCCTCTGAAAAGCTGGAATGCTAATATTCCCCTCCCTCCTTCTCAAGGTATTGTGCACCTACTCCCAACGCAGCAAGCCACACCTCATTCTCCTTTGTTCCCAGTGGCCCTCAGGCATCCCAAATATGCTAATTTTGTCAGTGCTCCGAATATGGCAAGACAGAAACCATTTCCTTGGCCCTGCACTTTGTAAATCTGGAACATTGGACGGACACTCCACTTTTCTCCTTCCCTTTCCCCAAGGAGAAGCTGCAAGCTGGGCGTTCTCTTCCAGTGCTGGCTGTGCTGGCTTGGGGGTGAGGCTGACCAGGTAAAGTGAACTTGCTCTTCTTACCTGTTTCAATGTAGCTGTTCTCAGCTCTGTGATCAACTGGGGTACCACACCTTCTTAAGTAGCTTCTGGAATTCTCACAAAGGTTTTTTGGTCTGTATATAATTGTTAAATTGATGTTTCTGTGGGAGAACGAGGACTGGGACTTCCTATTGTGCCATCTTGTTGATGTCACTCCCTAAATTCTCACTCTTGACTGTCCATCTCCTTCACTATTTAAGCATAGTTATTTTAATATCTGATAACTACCTTCTGGTGCCCCTGGGGGCCTTTTATATTGTCTATGGTTTCTTTTATATTTCTTTCAGATAGCTTTAGTCCTCATGCTTCTGGTTATTTTTTTTAACTTGATGGTCTGCTTTATTTTTTTTTAATTAATTTTTTCATTGGAGTATAGTTGATTTACAATGTTGCGTTAGTTTCTGCTGTACAGTAAGGTGAATCAGCCATACATATACATATATCCACTCTCTTCTAGACTCCATTCCCATATAGGTTGTTACAGAGCACTGAATAGAGTTCCCTGTGCTATACAGTAGGTTCTTATTATCTTTTATATACAGTAGTGTGTATATGTTAATCCCAATCTCCCAATTTATCTCTCCCCCTTTCCCCCTTAGTAGCCATAAGTTTGTTTTCTACATCTGTGACCTATTTCTGTTTTGTAAATAGGTTCATTTGTACCATTTTTTAGATTCCACATGTGTTATCATATATTTGTCTTTTTCTGTCTGACTTATTTCACTCAGTATGACAATCTCTAGGTCTATCCATGTTGCTGCAGATGGCATTATTTCGTTCTTTTTCATGGCTGAGTAATATTGGTATATGTGTACCACATATATTGGTATATATGGTATATATATGGTATATATGTACCACATCTGCTTTATCCATTCCACCGTCGATGGACATTTAGGTTGCTTCCATGTCCTGGCTATTGTAAACAGTGCTTCAATGAACACTGGGGTGTCTGTATCCTTTCAAATTATGGTTTTCTCTGGATATATGCCCTGGAGTGGGATTGCTGGATCATATAGTAGCTCTACTTTTAGTTTTTTAAGGAATCTCCATACTGTTCTCCAATAGTGGCTGTACCAATTTACATTCCCACCAACAGTGTAGGAGGATTCCCTTTTCTCCACACCCTCTCCAGCATTTACTGTTTACAGATTTTTTGATGATTGCCACTCTAACAGGTGCAAGGTAATACTTCATTGTAGTTTTGATTTGTATTTCTCTAATAACTAGTGATGTCGAACATCTTTTCATGTGCTCTTGGCCATCTGTATGTCTTCTTTGGAGAGTACTGGGCATACATGTAAAAATCTGTAGATATATTGGAGGCCTAGAATGCAGTTATCTTGCTCCAGAAAGGATTTACTTTTACTCCTACTATAAGGCTAAAGATAGTAGCATTAAGGATCATTTTAATCTGTTTCTAGGAACTGAAATGATTTCAAGCTGTACTTCAGGCCCTCAGGGGGACTGTCTACTTGTGATATACCCTCTCCCAGGATATGGTCCTTTATGGTCCCAACTCAAAGCAAGAGAGCTTTGTAAAGGAATTTCCCTTGGTAAAATGTGAACTCCGATTCTCCCCTTCGCCGCTGGATATCAGTAGTACAGAGATCAGTTTTTCAGTAACTTCTTTCAAAATCAAGAGATGCTTGAGAAAAAGTGGTCCCAAATATCTGGTTCACTTCTCTAGGTTTTTTTCTTCTCTTGGACCATAGTTTGGTCATTATTTACTGCTTCCGACGCTTTCAAGTAGAAGTTGTTTATGCTTGTATAGCTTTCCAAGTATTCATTGTTAAGGGGGTTAGTCTGAATTACAAAGGCCATCATTACTGGAAGAGAGGTCCAGGTTTTATAAATTTATACTTTATCTATAGCAGTTTTTCTCATCAGGAGTGCTACTAGTATTTGAGGTAAAAAATCTTCTCGTGCACATATATTATGCATGAAGAATGTTTAATATCCCTGGGTCCTAGGCATGAATGCCAGTAACAATCCCTCCCCTCCCCTTCAAATCATTGTAAAAATGCAAAAGCATGAGAGGTTTATAAGGCACTCATTAAGTATAAGATCAATGGTAGCATTTGGGAATGTGAAATTTTGTGTCATATCCTTCTATTCCTCTTCATGGTAGACCTTTGCTTTGATTGACCCTTTAGAGGTATACAGGCCCTCTTAACTGAAAAAGGTCAGGTGAATAGTGGTTAGATAAAGTCAATTAAGTCAGTGATTAGGAGGGACCATGGACAGGCTGTAGGTAGTCCATGAACCCCTAAGATTATATCTAAAAGTTCGTGGAGGGAGGTTTTAGTCAACAAGATGTTCTTTAGAGAAGTAAGTACCACCAGGGAGACAGTACCTATTTCACACGTTAAGGAAAATAGCTTTAATTAAATTAGAACTTGGTTGAGATGACTCAATGAGCAGAAACTTTCAGGGAGGAAGAGAAGGAATATGTAATTTTTGAGAGTTTAAACCCCTAAGGTGGGGGCAGATGTAATAGAGAACTACTACTTTGGGGTTGATGTCACCTTTCATCTTTATTAGGATACTAGAAACTCTACTTGTATTTACATTAATCTCTTGTAAGGCTTTCTAAATTTCACTGACTGAAGTCACAGCAGAAGAATTAGGATGGGGCCAGTAAAGAAAAAGGAGAGATAAATTTCAGAGTTAAGCAGGGAGTAAAATTCAACATGAGATAGGAGGGAAATAAGAAGGTAGAATTTTTGTGCAAGGAATTAAGAATTCCATGGAGAACTACTAGACTATGAGCCCCAGGAAAGGGAAGGTTTCAATTCAACTAGAAAAAGACAAACACAGATGGAGAACAATGAGAAAGACTGAATCAAAGAGAGTGGAACACTCTTACACAGGTACATATAAAGGATAAGTACGAGGTAAAGTAAGTGGGAATCTCTGGCAGCACTGGTCTAAAACATACTTATTTTTAAGTTATAGTACTCCTTTAATGAAGTATGAGCTGTCCAATGTACAGAGGGCACTTTCTAGTGTCCTCCCCCTAATACATCATCCTAGCCATTGCTAGAAAATTAAAGTCTGATACAGGTGGTAGGATGAAAAGGATGGGACTTTTAGTTCTATCCAACAAGGTTTCTATAAAAGCAATTCATCTAAGGAAAAACAAAATATACTATCTATTCGTCTTTTAAAGCACAGAAGATATGTTTACTTTCTAAAAGCTTAATTGACTTAAGAGCAAAAGGGGCCTGGGTTAATTTTAAAAAAGAATGAATACTAGTTAAGATTAGAACCCATATAATTATATAGTTTATATATCAGTTATCTAATGGTTTGCTTTTTATTTTCCTGATTTATGTCAGGTGATGTAGGCTTAAAATAAATCTTTTTTTCATAGGCTTTTATAAGAACACTGAAAATGGGAGAAGGAGACATACCCAATTGCTGGAACAGGAGGGCCGCACTAGTGCCTGTGACAGGAAGACTATCATGCAAGGGAGTCTGGATCAGCTGTCTATCTCCTGCACCCAAGGAAAACAGCTTCTGCAGAATGGGCGGAAAACACACACACACACCACAAGTGATTTCTTTTCAGATATTTTCTTAAGATAAAAAAATCCCTTTGAAGTTCAAATTTAAAGCAGATGATGACCATGTAAGATCCAATTAACAGATGTGAAGGGCAATAATGCAGCCCAAAACATTCAAGTTACTTTGTGTCCAAATGAATACAGTACAAGAAAATTCAGTAGTTGAAAGGTGAAAATTTAGTAATCATGAGATACACAAATCATTGATAATAATACTTAACTAAAAAATAGTAAAATGTTAAAGCTAACATTTATATGACAGTTATATGTCAATAAAAGTGGAAAAACAAAAGAAATACAGTAATATGAACCATGCATGTAATTTTAAAATTTCTAGCAGCTACAATAAAAACGTTTTTAAAATTAAAAAATAAATAAAATAAAATCATGTCAACAAAATCCCCATCATAATAAAGGCTCATAGAACAACTCGGCTGCTTTAAAGTTTAGGTCCAATCATGACCAAACTCACATTTCATATTATGCCCTTGTAGCAGAAATAGGAGAATGAGGGAGGAGAGTGCAGGAGGAAAAAAACCTTAAGAATAACCAAAAGGCGCTAGGAAAGACAGGAGACAGCTAAAAAGGCAAAGGGCACGGGAAAAAGATGCCATTTTTACTATGAGTAACATCTCTATCGGACCGAGGATAAAAAACTGTAATTTTTAGAGGGCTGTCCTTTTCCTCAATATTACATAAGAATAAGCAAAATAAGTGATCAGCTAATCAATTTTAGGACTTAAGGAAAGGAGCCTTTAAAAAAAAAGTTCTCTAGAAATATTAAGTCATAGCAACTGAAGTTCTCATTTTTCTACTTCAGAGACGAATATAAAAATTTCAGGACATACAGAAGATGAAAAACATGCCACTTTGAGAAAGTTTTATTTCAGTAGAAGAGTTTAATGTCCTCATGGGCTCAATCTATGACAAAATCCTTGGGAAATTTTAAGGTATAGATTATATTTTCCAAAGAAGATCTGTGATTTTGGACAATGGTTAACATTATCATTACTAAAGGTAGCAAACTGAAATGAGAAAAATAAGCCCTCCTCTTTTGAAGCTTAAATGCAAGCTATTCTATTAAAGATTACACACAACATACAAAATGGTTTTAGGACCACATATAATTGCTTTTAACCAGGGAAATGAAGAATTGAATGAATCTATCCAGAAGTAGTTATAATGTTACAAAGAATTATATTAAAAGTTTTCTTAATGTTACCTCCTAATTTTTATCCCTGAAAAAATTTTTAAGTTAATAAAATGAGGCGTAATCATAGAGAGGAATAATAAGAAAGGTACAAAGAACACATCTGAAGTTCAACTTAAAAAAGTGTATTTCCAAGAAAGCGTAAGGTAGAGTTCAAGTTACACAGAATATGACTTCTAACTATGCTATGTGAAAGGTGAACCCTGTGTTAAAATTAACCCTATGACCTAAGAATGGAATCTTGAGTCTCTAGAAGGTAGACCATAGGGACAATGCTTAATTAAACTAAGATCCTCTTTAAAATGAAAATATTTAAAGAATTCTTTCTTTCCTTTTCTTCATAAATTAAATTTACTGGAGGAGAGGAGAAGAGAAGCAGGCCCTCTTCATCTCCCTTTTTATTCTATTTACCTGAGACCCTCCAGCCGCTGGGACAAGACACGCACACAGGTTTGCAATGAGACTTTCCAAGGAGACATTCAGAGTGTCCACGTATACAGTATAGATCAAACCCAGGCAAGCCTGAAAAGAAAAGATGCATGTAGTTATTTCATGGAAAAAGCAAGCACTAAAAATAAATTGTTGTGACATCTGCTTCCAGGAAAATTTCTCTTTGAACCTAGTAGATTCTACAGTGACCATGGAATAAATTTTAAGCAGCAAATGTTATTAAGTTTATTAAATTTTCCTCTATAACCAGAAGCTCTAAATGAGCTTTTGAGATGAGTTTATAAAAAGCAGAAATCCATAATTCGTAAAACAGGTGTTTGTGCTTAGATAATCACTCTAGCAAATTTGTGGGGCTTAAAACTGTTTCTGTCTCAACTTATTTTGCAGAACTCCAAATTTCAAGATAAAAACTTAGAAACTTTATCTTGTTTTGTGATTCTTATAAATTCAGAACATTTATTCTACAGAAAAACTTAACTTATGTGAATTGTTACAAAGAATAGCAAAATAGAGACAAGATATGATTAACACTTTAAGCTCAGAAGAAGGTAGGTAGTAAAATGGAAGATAAAATGTAATCATATGAATCTCTCAGTTTATCAAAACATAACTAAAAAATTAGCATCTGTTAGGAGTTAGCCACTGTCATGGAAATCTTGACACTAAGAATATATATAATCTCAACAATATGAAAAAGTTTTCCAGAAATTATGTATCAATTTCCCAAATCCTTGAGAAATTTTAAGGTATAGTTTATACCTTCCAAAGAAGATCTGTGACTCTGGACAATGGTCAACATTACTATTATTAAAGACTGCAACTGAAATAAGAAAAATAAGCCCTCTTCTTGCAAAGCTTAAATGTATTTATAACTAAAGTAAATTTTTTCCACATTTGCAAATTCTAACTATCTAAAAAAATAAAATATCTGGAAGTAAACAATATTTTAAAGCTATATGGATAGCAGTATGATCACAACTATTTGAAATCACAAATACTTATCCTATTTCCTTGAACCTGGACTCCTAAAAAGAAGATCAACAAAAATACACCAAGTTGTTATATTACTAATGCATTTTAAATTTGATACAGGTAATCAAATGATTTCTTTAGGATTCATAAATTTTGGAGTCAGTAAAGATGGGACCTATTTTAAAACAAACACTACATCCTTAGAAGTTTAAATAGTCATATTAACTTACTCAGGTACTTATTTTAACCAACATGAAATACATTTCTTCTGTTCACGGTAATTTTATTGATGAATTCCTAATCAATTTCATGATATTTTAGATACAAAGAATTTGAGGTTCACTCAAAATAGATTTATACAATAATACAAATCAATAATGACAACTATGAGTTCTTTACCCTAAAAATTTCTGGATAATCTAATCTGGATACCAACACCAGGCTTTTGGGAGCAAACACTTCTGCAGGCTGAATTAAACCAGGCACTTCCACTTCACCTTCAATCTCATCTTTCTTTGTTCCCTAAAGAAAGAGACACTGTAATCAACAGATGAACAATTTCCTAGGTTTATAACTCACAAAATATAGACATATCACACACTTTCATGTAATTTACAAAATCCAAAATTAATTACAAAATGTAATTTACAAAACTCAAACTAAAAATAAACATACTTTGAGAGGAATCTGAGAAGCAAGTAGGCAAAGAAATTATGAAACAGGGCATACTTATTTCATTTTTGAAAACTCCTTAAGCTCCAGATATATACCACAATTTTATTTGAGCATTTGGTTTCTGTGTGAGGTACCAGTAATCAAAGGTAAATAAGACACATTCATTAGTGACCCATACAAATACAAATGACACTCACTTAATGGAAATTCAGTTTTCAAGGAAAGAAAAAATCTGTTTTAGAAGTAAGGCACTACTTTTCATTTTTGCTTTTTGGACTTCTCCCAATCTTTCAAACAAAAGCGATAATCATTTAGGATTATGTTGCAGAATACTCACTGCTCTTAAAAGTAAAGCCCAATCAGCTCTAAATTCTTTTTGCTCAGAAGCAACAATGTTGATTTTTTGAAAACAGAGGATATTTTTATACACAAAACTGAGTTTCAGGGGCTTCCCTGGTGGCACAGTGGTTGAGAGTCTGCCTGCCGATGCAGGAGACGCGGGTTCGTGCCCCGGTCCGGGAAGATCCCACATGCCGCGGAGCGGCTGGGCCCGTGAGCCATGGCCGCTGAGCCTGCGCGTCCGGAGCCTGTGCACCGCAATGGGAGAGGCCACAACAGTGAGAGGCCCGCGTACCGGAAAAAACAAAAACAAAAACAAAAAAAAAAAAAAAACTGAGTTTCAGAATGTACCTAGTGCCACTGAACTGTACACTTAAAAATGGTTGAAATGGTAAAGCTTATGTTATGCATATTTTAGCACAATAAAAATATCTAGAATTTTTTTAAAACCCTAAATGTTCAGTGATTAAATACTAGTTAATAAAATAAACTTTGAAAGATATTATTCTCATTAGTCAACAAATATTTCCTGTGCACCTATTGTTCCATAATACTATATGACGCACTATAAAAGTTCCAAGTGAAAAGAAAAAAAAAACAAGGTAGTATTCAGATTTATTTCTATATAATATTCTAAGATGCTAGGACATTTTCCCTAACTAGAATCCTCTTCTCTTTCTTTTCCATTAATCAAAGGTCCAGCTTAGGAATTATCTTCCTTCCTGAAGCCTTTCCTTTACTGATTTTTCTCCTACTATTAATTCTTAGCACAGTTCATCAACATATCACACATTTGCTCATACTTATCTCTCCTGCCAAACCTCTCTCCCAAATGCCACAAAATGCCATATCCAACTGCCTGCTTGACCTCTCCACTTAGATGACTAATAGGTATCTCAAACATGTCCAAAATACAGCTCCAATCTTTCTTCCCAAACTCTACTCCTCCTGCAGTATTCCCTATCTCAGTTAATGGAAATTCTATCCTCCCATTTAGAAAATCAAAAATCCTGATTCCCCTCTCTTTCATAACCCGTATCCAAACTGTCAGCAGTTCTGATTTCTCACCACCTCCACTGCTACCACAGTACTGTGAGTCACTATCATCACTTGTCTGGGTTATTTTAACAGCTTCCTTTAGTCTCCTCTGTTCCTCTTTAGCCCCACTTTGCTTCCTTGCTGCTCCTCAAACATGCTGGGCATGCTCCCACATAAGGGTCTCAAGAACTTTGTTATTCCTTTGCCTGGAACAGATACAATAAATAATTCCCTCATCTCCCTTGGGTCTTCATTCAAGTAAACTTCTGCTCTGTTTAAGCCTTTGTTGGCACCCTACTTGAAACTGCAATGCCCTAACACTCCCTATATCCCCTTCCTTAATAAAAATAAAATATATTTTATTTTTCTCCATGGCATGACAACATATTATCTATTTCACTTATCTTTGTTTTCTGGTTTATCTCCTCCACTAGAATGTGCTCCACAAAGACCAGGATTTCTGTTTTGTTCACTGGTAATTTCCCGGTTACTAAACCAAGAGCTGGCCACATAGTTGATACTTACTTAGTATTTGTTCACTGCATTCATGCAGGAATGAATTTTCTTAGAATAGTTTTCTGGGTATTTTACCAAGGGAAGCTTTTTCCCCCTACTTGTGGAGGCCAAGAACTGTATTTCTGTCTCCTTTGGAGCCCGTATAGTTTCTATACAGTGAAATATAACCAAGTATTAGATGTCTATGGAATGCACATTTCCAAAGGGAAATATCTGTTTACTTTTTATTATGTGTGATAAGATCCATATGCTCTTGAAAGATTTTCATTTGTTACAAAGCAAAAGCTAAAATTAGGTTGGGTGGTTCCTGGAATTCTTAGAAATAATAAAAATGTGATGAATATGAATTTACCAAAGATTTCCACACTTAATGAATCATATTCTTTACGGATTACTAACAAATTTTGTCCTTTCAGGACAAAAGAATGACTGAAATTCCTGAAAGAGATAAAGCTATCCACAATTTTATGAGATTGTGATACATGCCCTAGAGTACCGTGAGAAGTCAGCTTGAGTAAGTGCATAACCATTTCATATAAATGACCATTAACCTGCATTAACCTAAACATAAAATAGAATGCATTGGTCATTTCTTAAAGCTATCCTTTTATTAAATATTCACTAACTGGAATAATTATTGACAAGAAAGAAAAAAGGTCTGATATAATGTTAATCAATATTAAATAAAAATAATTCCATTTTTCTTTTTTTTTTAATTAAAAAAAATTTTTTTTCTTTTTTTCTTTATTTTATTTTTGGCTGCTTCGGGTCTTCATTGCTGAGTGAGGGCTTTCTCTAGTTGCCGCAAGCAGGGGCTACTCTTCATTGCAGTGTGCAGGCTTCTTATTGCGGTGGCTTCCCTTGTTGCAGAGCACGGGGTCTAGGTGCGCAGGCTTCAGTAGTTGTGGCAGGTGGGCTCAGTAGTGGCTCACAGGCTCTAGAGTGCAGGATCAGTAGTTGCGGCACACGGGCTTAGTTGCTCCGTGGCATGTGGGATCTTCCCAGACCAGGGCTTCAACCTGTGTCCCCTGCACTGGCAGGCGGGTTCTTATTGCACCACCAGGGAAGCCCAATTCCATTTTTCTTTACATCTCTTTTTAACTTTTTATTTTATATTGGAGTATAGCTAATTAACAATGGTGTGATAGCTTCAGGTGCACAGCAAAGGGACTCAGCCATAGTCTTTACATCACTTTTTATTATAGATTTTGACCTTTACTTTGTAAATGTGCTATAAATCATAAGATGCTGTTATTCTTAATTCCAATAGCTCTCCTGTAAGAATACAATGTCCCAAGTTTAGAGAAAGTTCATATTCCTTTTTTTAAACCAAAATGTACTGCTGTGATTTAAAAAACTAAAAATTCTTGTTTATAATAAGGCTTATTCCAGGAGATAGTAATGACGTAGTTTTGGTTAAATTTTTCTATAAGTAATATATCATGTAAGGGAATAGTGCCTCTTCTTTATAGCTGCTAGAATACCTTTTATGTAAGAACTATGTAGTGATACTAACTTTGTTTTGCATTTTACAATGACAGATTTTCACATGTCGAAAAGATGTGAGAAACTTAACAATAAGCAGGAAATCAAAGACACAGGACACAAATGTAATAGATATTGTAATAATGATTGGAAATTTAACATTTTATAGTATAAAACATTTTCACGTATATTATCTCATTGAACAATATTTACAAGCCTTCTTCTAAGCTAAGATTATTCCTTGGTTTTAGTAGGTCCCATTAAAGATACAAATTTACCTTAAATACTGTTTACTGAACTGCCTCACACCGACTTGTAATGTGACCTTATCTCTTATACGTTATCATAAGCACATGCCACAACTTGCCCATTTATTGATATTTTTTCTACCTATTGTTACTAAGGACCACATCTGCTAGTGGGATTCCCAGCTTCTATGTAGTTTACATTCGATGTAGCTCTCATAGTCTTCATGCTTCAATAATATGGGATATATTAGTACCCACCATAGCAATCTTTCCTTAAAGTACTATTGCCTTTTAAATATATCCTAAGATCAAAATGCTAAAAATTATTAGAATACTGACTTTACGGAATGACTCCATATAGCAGATAGGCACAATCTTTAAGAAGCTTATCCTATCACTCAGGTCAAATACTTCAGTCTCATCTCTGTTGTACTCCTGATGCTTGATTCCTGTCTATTCTATCTTGAAAAGACTAGTTGCACCCAATATCATCTGTGCTAAGTTCATTTTCAACAGCACTGTTTCATACTAACTCTCCCTACAAAATTTTGTTAAACACTCATTTTAAAAGGAGGATGAAAGGAATTATGCAAGTAAAAAACTTCCAGTTCTGCATTTCCTTTTTGAAAAGTAAGTAATTTATTACAGTGTACCATTATATAGAGTTGCCTCAGTTAAGCAATTTAAGGACTTTAAGATTTTCCAAAATTGGAAATAAGTTTTAAGTAGTTGCAAAATTCTGTAAGGTCTACAGTTCCCCCAGCAAACTTCTTCATTTCTTGCCAAATAATCCCTTAATCATGTTGACACATCTATATGACAAAACCTAGTTTATCCTTGCATTGGTCTGGAAAATAATGACTACATGAAACATACAAATTTTAGGATAACAAGGCTTCAGACAAATCAGGCCACTAGTCTTCAGTTCAGAATCCAGTTTACCTCTAGCAAAGAGAATATCCTGATATTTCCCCCTTCAGCAGCTCCTGTGTGCTACAGTATTCCAAAGGTAGGACAAATTCATTTGCAGGGTTACTATACATTCACCCAGAAAGCTCCGTAATTTTAAGTGGTGCATAGTCTGTAATTTTTAAAAAAAAATATACTCATAAGGCAGCATTTTCCAAAGTGTTTTCTGCTGGAAGCTAACAGATACTGCTTAGCCAAAAAGATCTAATCAAAACATTTTGGAAACAGTAAGTTAAAGCCAAGTTAAAAAGGTTTCTTTACTGCAGGATTTTTCAGACTTTGATATGCAAATATTATTTCTACAATGCCAAGCAAAGGAGATATAATATAAATTATTTCTCCAACTTACTGGACCACTGAAACCCGCTTTATTACAGACCATCAAGAGGACCTAGTGCCCTATGGAACACATGCTGAGAAAGGCTGTCACAAGCTATTTTGGGACAGAAAATGTACAAAACTGAAATATGTATATATTCCTGTGTTCTATATCCTTAGGAGGCTAGGTTAATACAATGTTTATTTCATAAATATATTATTATACTTAACATCTGTTTAATTCTCACATTTCATAAAGTAAAATAAGATTTGAAAAGATTAGAAAATGGACAAGACTGCTGGGAGCTAGGGTGCTTTACAGCTGCCCTAAGAAAACATTCAGCATGCCTGTGGCCCATTTGCACCAGATGAGTTAGGAACTTCTACTTTGGACCAGTGGTTCTCACACTTCACTGTGCAACAAAATCACTGAGGGCTTGCTAAAATAGATTTTTCGGTCTCACCCGTAAAATTTCTGATTCAGTTCTGAGAATTTACATTTCTAAGAAATTCCCCAGTGATACTGCTGATCCAGGGACCGCACTTTAAGAACCACAGTTCTAGGCTAATTAATATGAGAATATAAAAGAAAACAATAACTGTAACATATATTCTACATGCCAGACACTGTACTAAGCATCATACCAGTGTTCATAATTCATTTATGCAATCAAGAACTTATTAAATACTATTTTCTAGTAAAGGAAACCAGGACTCCCTGGAGAAATGACGTTCTATATTTGGGCCAGAAAAATGTACAAAATAAGACTATTCATCTTAGTCAAAAAGTAAAGAATCTGTCAAAGACAGATCAAAATAAATAAAAATCGCAGCTGAATGAAACTCAACAAATACACAAAAATCCATGAGTTCACATGATAATTTTTTAATTGGTCACTACTGAAGATTGCTAGGGTACCAATCTACTATTTTGAAAATTTTTAAAAATAAGGGGAAACAACTGTCTTCTCTATCAAACTGTGGTCAATGAAAGTTCTTTTTAATAGTTGAATTTCAGTCAATAAATGCAGCAGGAATAATAGTATGAGGAAATTATCTTTTGCAATTCCTACTGAAATAATGTATTTAGGCAATGATCATCAATAGATCCCAAACTATTAAGTCAAAGGCTGGCACTACCCCAAACCCACAAATCAATCATAAATTACTAAAAGTAGGACAACCAGAAAATAAGTTCATCTTGATGTAACACAATAGGAAGTACAGTACAATTTTTGCTTTAAAAATTGAACGTGAATCCAATTAAGCCTCTAGATCTAAATATTACTTTATGGAAACTATAGAGAGTAGAGGTACAAGTTAAAAAATAACATGGAGAATTAATCAGCCAAATCCAGAATACAGAGCATTCCACAGGACAAATGACCCAGTTCTTCTACCACCCCCAGAAGAGGGACTGTTACAGACAGAAAGAAGTTAAGAAATATCAACCAAATACAATGTGTGGAACTTGTTTGAATAAACCAAGACATTTTTGAGACAATTTTTTTAATTTAAAAATATGTAAGTTGGATATCAGATAATATTAAGGGGTTATTCAAAATTGTAATTAATTTTGTTAAAAATTATAATGGCAGATTGGTAATCTAAAGAAGATTTTACCAGTTAGAGATACATACTAAAATATTTGCAGGTGAAATATGGTATCTGGGGTTTGCTTTTAAATGTCTCTTCCTAAAAAAAAAAAAAAAAAAAAAAAAAATCAAGGATTTAGATTTTAAAAGATTGACAAAATGCTGGTAATTTTTAAAGCTGGGTCAAGTGTAATCGGATTTATTATACTACTCACTTAAATTTTCTATTTGCTTCAGAATTTCCATAATAAAAAAATGAAAATAAAACCTTCATTGTGCACCTACTATATGTCAATGTTATTCCGAAGTACATTCATTCATTTCACCCCTTTTCTTTGATCACATTTCGTTTGCTAACATACCAAAATGTCTTTAGTCTGAACTGCATCATTATTGGCTCATAAACACGTTTACAAACACATTAAAAGACTCCAAAGTGATACAACTAAATAAAAAATTTAGACAGGTCTATCATTTTTTAAGGTAAGTCATATAAAGCAACGTCACATCTATCATATTTTACTGATTACTTAAAAAATTTTATAATCACATTGCCTAGTTGGGTAATTCCGGGAATATGTTATCAAAAGTTTAATGCTTGTGATTTTTGACAGTGTTACTGTATCTTAGAGAGATAAGAGCCAACATTTTTAAAGTTGCACAATTATACTTTGGATAGTTTGTATCCCTAAGTTCCTCTTCTTTAGGCTTCCAAATAATGTGCCATAGTATATTTGGTATGAAGTAATTCACACCAAATGAGAATTAAAAGATCTATTTTTGAATTGATGATATCCAAAAATAAGAGAAAAACACATTTTTAAAAAATATTTTTAGGGCTTCCCTGGTGGCGCAGTGGTTGAGAGTCCACCTGCCGATGCAGGGGACACGGGTTCGTGCCCCGGTCCGGGAGGATCCCACATGCCGCGGAGCGGCTGAGCCCGTGAGCCATGGCCGCTGAGCCTGCGCGTCTGGAGCCTGTGCTCCACAATGGGAGAGGCCACAACAGTGAGAGGCCCGCGTACCGCAAAAAAAAAAAAAAAAAAAAATTAATTAATTTATGTATGTGTTGGGTCTTCATTTCTGTGTGAGGGTTTTCTCTTCGTTGTGGCAAGCGGGGGCCACTCTTCATCACGGCACGCGGGCCTCTCACTATCGCGGCCTCTCTTGTTGCGGAGCATAGGCTCCAGACGCGCAGGCTCAGTAGCTGTGGCTCACGGGCCCAGTTGCTCCGCGGCGTGGAAAAACACATTTTTTTAAAAGTACATAACTAACTGTTCACATCGAAAATGGGAACAACATTAATGATGACCTAGAAAGGAACATCATCTGGGCTTTAATATTATCTTTTTCAAATATTACCTCATTATTTTTACCAATTTTGGGACCAATTCCAAAAGATATTATCTCTCTGTTCTTCATACAGAAAAGCTGTTACATAATTCTGGCTAGCATCTACTACCTAAGTGAACTTATATAGGAGCCAGAACTCTTAAAACTTATTTACATTTTCAGAATCTTAAAAAACTCATATGAGGCAGACTCTAACTTTCTGTAAGGTGATTGTAAATACTAAATAAATGACAATGTTTTGGTCCAGTTAAAATGGCAAATAGGAAAATATCTGAGCTAAAAAGAAAAATAATTTTGAAACATTGATTCCAAATATACAAGAACCCTAATCTTGTTTTTTGTTTTTGTTTTGTTTTGTTTTGTTGTGGTACGCGGGCCTCTCACTGTTGTGGCCTCTCCCGTTGTGGAGCATAGGCTCCAGACGCGCAGGCTCAGCGGCCATGGCTCACGGGCCTAGCCACTCCGCGGCATGTGGGATCTTCCTGGACCGGGGCACAAACCCGTGTCCCCTGCATTGGCAGGCAGACTCTCAACCACCGCACCACCAGGGAAGCCCCTAATTTGGTTTTTAATATTATTCCATACTCAAATGAGCCAGGGCTCCTTGGAGAATTGGCTGATTTCAAGGCTGAGGAAGGGAAGGAAAAAGATGATCCTGGATCAGCTTGTTATGCAAGAAAGTTTAAAAATGCTAAAAAAAAACCCTGATGGGGCTTGTCAAGAGAACACAGGAACCACTCTGAAGGGTTGCCCACTGGTCAAATCTTGGACAATCTGTGCATTAAAACAGTAAAAACCATTAATTATATACTACTGAAGAAAAAAGAAACTGGAATACATGAATCTATAACTCACATAGATAGACAAGACAGAAAACGTAAAATGTCAACTGCTGACTGGTAAAGGTACAGGTAGAGAGTGTGCATAGTTGGAAAATAATCATTTTGCAACCATCATAATAAAAATTGGCACAGGCAAGAATCATCACTAAATGCTGAATCTGGCAGGGGGGATAATTAATGAGTAGTAGAATATTTGCATAGTCTTAAAGTATCTTATCAGTCACGGCTTATTAGTTGCAAGCAAAGAAAAAAAATAGCAACTATACAATGGAGATATCTGACAATCACCAGACTAGGTACTCAAAAAGAACAGCATCAGTAAGGCAGGTGGGTAGCAGACAGACATTGTGTACTTCCAGATGTGTGCCCTTAGTAGGACATACACTTAGTATTCCAAATGTTGGTAGTAATCCAATTACTGATGTATAACCTGAACCTAAAGTGAGAGACATCAGAAAAACAAAAAATATTAAGCATTCTATTTAAAAGGGGCATTGGGACCTGCATTATTTGAAAATGTCAAAGGCTGAGCAACTATTCCAGATGAAGACAGACAAAAGATAATTAAATGCAATACAGAATTTTAAATTACATCCTGTACTGGAAGACCAAAAGGGGGGGCGGAGCATAAAGAGCATTAGGTCAAATGACAAAATTGAATGGATGGTAGATGAGATAAAGGTATAATATTGATATTGATTTTCTGATATTGATAACCATACTATGTTTACATAAGAAAATACTTATTCCTATGAAACATACACTGAAGACTTTAGGGTAAAGGGAAATGATGCACACAAATTTGTCTCAAATAGTTCTGAAAAAACTTTCTGTGTGTATGTGTGTGTGTGTGTGTGTAAGGAGAAAGGGAGTAAGGGAAGGAGGGGTTCTATTAAAGAGAATTAATATCTATGATAATAAAGAAATGGGACAAAATATTTTAAATGGGCAAACATAGGTAAAGGGTATATAGATGTTTGCAATATTCTTGTAACTTTTCTGTAAGTTTGAAATTATTTCCAAATGAAAAGTTTGAAAAATATCCAAGAATTCCTAGAACCGCTCCAAAAATGCCTGCTATAATGTCATCCTGTATTGATTTCTGTAAGTTTAATTGGGCTTCCTAGAATCTCTTTACACCTGCTAAACTGTCTTTTTTTAATCAGGTTTATAGAGGTATAATTGACAACATTTTAAGATATTTAGAGTGGTGATATGACATATGGATACACTGTTAAAGGTATCCTCCATCCAGTTATTTAATACATCCATCACCTTAGATACTTTGTGTGTGTGGGGGGGGGGAGATGAAAACATTTAAGATCTACGCTCTTAGTAAATTCAATCATACAATACAGTGCTATCAACTGTAGTCATCATGTTTTACTAGAGATCCTCAGACCTTATTAATCTTATGGCTGAAAGTCTGTATTCTTTTACCAACCTCTCCCTATTTCTTGAAAGCTTCAGCCCCTGGTGACCACCATTCCACTCTCTATTTCTCTTGAGTTTAACTTTTTTTTGTTGTTAAGATTCTACATATAAATGATACCACACAGTATTTGTCACCCTCTGACTTATTTCACTTAGCATAACCATCCATGTTGTTATAAACAGTAGGATTTCCTTCTTTCTTATGACTGAATGTTCCATTGTGTGTATGTATGTATGAAATATATATCTGTTGTGCATATGTATTATGCATGTATATAAAACATCTTTATCCATTCAACTGTTGATGGACACTTAGCTTGTTGCCATATCTTGGCTATTGTCAATAATGCTGCAATGAACATGGGAGTGCAAATAACTCTTCGATACCGTTTGCATTTCCTTTGGATACATACCCAGAAGTGGGATTACTGGATCATAACGCAGTTCTATTTTTAATTTTTTTAAGAACCTCCATACCATTTTCCATAGTGGTTGCACCAATTCACATTTCCACCAACAGTTCACAAGGGTTCCCTTCTACCTACAGCCTTGACTACACTTGTTACCTCTTATCTTTTTGAAAACTGCCATTCTAACAGGTATGAGGTGATATCTCATTACGGTGCTGATTTCCATTTCCCTGATGATTAGTGATGTTGAGCATCTTTTCATGTACCTGTTGTATGACTTTTTTGGGGAAATGTCTATTCAAGTCCTTTCTCATTTAAAAATTGGATTGTTTGGTTTTTTGCTATTGAGTTGCATGAGTTCTTTATATACTTTGGATATTAACCTCTTAACAGATATGTGGTTTGCAAATATTTTCTCCCATTCAGCAGGTTGCTTTTTGATTTTGTTGATAGTTTCCTTTGCTGTGCAGAAGGCTTTTAGTTTCATGCAGTCCCACTTATTTTTGCCAAAAGTCATTGGCAAGACCTTTGTTAAGGAGCTCACCCCTTAAGTTTTCTTTTAGAACTTACTCAGTTTCAGGCCTTACATTCAAATCTTTAATCCATTTTGAATTTATTGTTGTGTATGGTATAAGATAGGGATCCTGGTTTTTTGTTTGTTTTTGCATATAGCTGTCCAATTTTCCAAACACCATTTATCAAATTGACTATCTTTTTGCCACTGTATATCCTTGGCTCCTCTGTTGCAAATTAATTGACTATATACACATGGGTTTATTTCTGGGCTCTGTATTCTGTTTTATTGATCTACATGTCTGTTGTTATGCCAATACCATATGGTTTGATTAATAAAATTTTGTAATACACTTTGATATTAGGAAGTGTGACTCCACCTTTAACCTTCTTTCTCAAGAATACTTTGGCTATTCAGAGTATTTTGTGGTTCCATATGAATTTTAGGATTCTTTATTTCTGTGAAATATGCCACTGAACTTTCGATAGGGACTGCACCATATCTGTAAATTTCTTAGAGCTGTATGGACATTTCAACATTATTATGTCTTCCAATCCATTAGCATGGGGTATCTTTCCATTTATATGTGTCTTCTTCAATTTATTTCATTAATGTCATACAGTTTTCAGGATACAGATCTTTTACCTCCTTGGTAAAGTTATACCCAGGTATTTATTCTTTTTCATGCAATTATAAATAGGACTATATTCTTAATTTCTCTTCCTGATGATTTGTTGTTAGTGTATAGGAACTCAATTGATTTTTATCAATTTTGTATCCTGCGACTTTACAGAATTCCTTTGTTAGTGCTAACAGTTTTTTTGTAGTCTTTAGGATTTTTTATATGTAATATCATGTCATCAACAAATAGAGACAGTTTTATTTCTTCCTTTCTGATTTGAATGGCTTATATTTCTTTTTCTTGACAAATTCTTTTAGCTAGGACATCCAATACTATGTTGAATAACAGTAGCAAGAGTGGGCATTCTTGACTAGTACTGGATATTAGAGGAAAAACTTTCAGCTTTTCACCGAGTATGATGTTAGCTGTGGACTTGTCATAAAGGGCTTTTATGATGCTTAAGTATGTTCACTCTATACGCAGTTTGTTGAGAGTTTTATCATTAATGGATGTTGAATTTTGACAGATTTCTTTGCATCAATTAAGAAGATCATACGAATTTCATCCTTTTATTTTGTCAATGTGGTGGATCACATTCATTGATCTGCATATGTTGAACCCTGCATCCAGGAATAAACCCCACTTGATCATGGTGTATGATCCTTTTAATGTATTGCTGAATTTGGTTTGCCTTTATTTATTTATTTATTATTTTGCCTTTATTTTGTTGAGAATTTTTGCATCTATGTTCATCAGGGCCTGTAGTTTCCTTTTCTTGTAGTGCCCATGTCTGTCTTTGGTATCAGTGTAATGCTGGCCTTGTAAAATGAGTTTGAAGGTGTTTCCTCCTCTTCTCTTTTTTTGGTGGGTGAAGAATTTGAGAAGGATTGTTATTAATTCTTCTTTAAATGTGTAGCAGAGTTGACAAGTAAAGTCATCTGGTCCTCGATTTTTCCTTGGTAGGATGTTTTTGATTACCAATTTAATATCTTTACTACTATTGGTCTGTTCATATTTTATATTTCTTCATAATTCAGACTTGGTAGGTTGTATGTTAGTAGGAATTTATTCATTTCTTCTAGGTTGTCCAATTTGTTGGTGTGTGTTTTTTCATAGTAGTCTTATGAGTCTTTGTATTTTTGTGGTATCAAATCTAACATTTCCTCTTTCATATCTAATTTTATTTGAGTCCTTTCCCTTTTTATCCTGCTGAGTATAGCTAAAAGTTTGTCAATTTACCTTTTCAAAAAAAAAAACAACTCTTTGTTTCACTGGTTTTTTTTCTATTGTCTTTTTATTCTGTTTCATTTATTTCCACTCTGATATTTGTTACTTCCTTCATTCTATTAATTTTGGGCTTAGTTTGTTCTTCTTCTAGCTCCTTCAGGTATAAACTCAAGTTGCTTATTTGAGATTTTACTCTTTTCTTAATGTAGGTGTTAACTGCTATAAATTTCACCCTTATATCTGCTTTTGCTTTTGCTTTAGCCAATAAATTCTGGTATGCTGTATTTGCATTTTCATTTGTCTTAAGGTATTTTATTCCTTTTAGTTTATTCTTTGACCCATTCAATAGAATGTTGTTTAACCTCCACATATTTGTAAATTTTCCAGTTCTCTTCTTGTAATTGATTTCTAGTACTATACTTTTGTGGCTGGAAAAGCAGCTTGATATGATTTCAATCTTCTTAAATTTATTGACTTGTTTTGTGGCCTAACACATTACCTATCCTGGAGAATGTCCCACATGTGCTTGAGAAGTATGTTTATTCAGCTGCTGTTGTATGGAAGATTCTATATATACGTCTGTTAGGTCCACCTGGTCTCACATACTGTTTAAATCCAGTTTTCTGTATTGATTTTCTGTCCGGACGATCTATCCATTGTTAAATGTGGAGTCCTTAAGTCTTCTACTATTATTGTATTGCTATCAATTTTTACCTTCAGATTTGCTTTATATGTTTAGGTGCTCTGATAATAGATGCATAAATATTTACAAGTGTTATACTCTCTTGATGAGTTGACTACTTTATCATTATACAATGACTTTCCTTGTCTCTTATTACAGTTTTTAGTTTAAAGTCATTTTGTCTTATATTAAGTATAGCTACCCTAGCTTTCTTTTGATTTCCATTTGCATGAAGTATCTTTTTCTACCCTTCATTTCAGTCAATGTGTGTCCTTAAAGCTGAAGTGAGTTTTGTTATAGGTCTTTTTGTTTTTTTTTAATCTATTCAGACACTCTACATCTTTGGATTGGAAAATTTAGTCCTTTTACATTTAAATTAATTATTGATCAGTATTTATTTACTACTGTCAATTTGTTGTTTCCTTGCTGTTTCAAAATTCTTTATCTTTATTTTAGTATATATTTACCATTACAAGTGAGATTTATACTTTCATATGTTTTCCTGTTACCAATTAGCACCTTTTCATTTCAGCTTAAAGAAGTCCCTTTAACATTTCCTGTAAGGCCAGTCTAGTGGTGATTAGCTTCTTTAGCTTTTGCTTGTCTGCAAAACTCTTTCTTCTCTTCTTTGACTCTGAAGGACAACTTGCCAGGTGGAATATCCTTAATGGACAGTTTTTTTTCTCTCAGCACTTTGAATAAATCTTGCCACTCTTCTCTGGCCTGCGAAGCTTCTGCTAAAAATTCTGATCATCGTCTTATCAGGGTTCCCTTTTATGAACAAGTTATTTTTCTCTTGCTGTTTTAAGATTCTCTCTTTGTCTTTAACTTTTGACACTTTAATTATAATGTGTCTTGGTGTTGGCCTCTTTGGGATCATCTTATTTGGAACTCTCTGGGCTTCCTGGATCTGAATATCTGTTTCTTTCCCCAGGTTAGGAAAGTTTTCAGCCATTATTTCTTCTTGTAAGTTTTCTGCCCCTTTCTCTTTCTCTTCTCCTCCTGGGACCCCTACCATGCGAATGTTGGTTTGCTTGATGTTATCTCATAAGTCCCTTAAGCTATCTTTATTCTTTTCCATTTTTTTCATTTTTCTGTTTTAATTAGATGATTTCCACTGTCCTGTCCTCATGTAAACTGATCCTCTCTCCTGTGTCATGTAGTGCGCTATTGAACCCCTCTATTGTATTCTTCAGTTCACTTATTATACTCTTCAGCTCTGTGACTTCTATTTGGTACTTTCTTACACTTTCTATTTCTTTGTTGAAATTCTTTGTTCATCCATTCTTCTCCTGAGCTCAGCATCTTTATGACCACGATTTTAAACTCTTTATCAGGTAAATCACTTATCTCCACTTCATTAAGGTCTTTCTCTGAGGTTTTACCTTGTTCTTTCATTTAGAACATATTCCTATTTCTTCATTTTCCTTGACTCTCTGTGTTGGTTTCTATGCATTATTTAAAACATCTACCTCTCCTAGTCCTGAAGGAGTGGCCTCTTGTAGGAGATGAACCTTATTATTCAAACCTGCCCTAGCTCTTGGTTGTCTCTCAAATCTTTATGATGGTCCAAGCAGCCTAGTTTATTCTTAGTGCTCACCATAGTTGAGGGTATACCAATACCTGATAGTGTTCCAAAGGGAAGGATCATAGTCAGCACCTAGATTCAGGTGGACTGGAAGCCAGACCTTCAGGTAGCAGCTTTTAATGTATGCAAATGTGTATCTTTCAGTGGAGACTGGGAGATGGGTGTTACTGTCTGCTCCCTCTGTGCTGAGCCTTGGGGGATAGCCAGTTAAGAACTTCGTTTGCTACAGTCCTGTGGGACCTGGGAGCTCAAGTCCTGTTGGCCACAGAGTCAAAGGTTTAAAAGGGTGTGTCCCTTGGGAAGCAGCTGCAAAATCTGGGGCGCCAGACATGTGCACAAGCTCTTTCCAAGAAGAAACCAGTGAGCGGGAGCAGGCTAGAGAGGGAACAGAGATGGCACCTGCCAGACCCCTGGTCCCCAAAGAGAATCAAAATTAGCTCCTAGATGTGTGCTAAGTTAGAAACCTGACCCTCAGGCAGTAGCTTTTAAAGTATGCAAACACGTGGCTTCCCTGGTGGCGCAGTGGTTGAGAGTCCGCCTGCCGATGCAGGGGACACAGGTTCGTGCCCCGATCCGGGAAGATCCCACATGCCGCTGAGCGGCTGGGCCTGTGAGCCATGGCTGCTGAGCCTGCGCGTCCGGAGCCTGTGCTCCGCAACGGGAGAGGCCACAACACTGAGAGGTCCGCGTACCGTAAAAAAAACAAAAAAAAAGTATGCAAACAGGATTTTTCAGGCAAAGACTGAGAGATGGGTGTTTCTCCCTGCTTCCTCCATGCTGAGCCACGGCAAATCCTTGAAAACCCATTAAGAACTCTTTGCTTGTTATAGTCTGGTGGGTCTCATGAATAAAAGCCCCATTGTTTTTCAGAGCTAGGTGTTTCTGGGTCCTTACCTCAAGTGGAAGTCTAAAAAGATGGGGGCTAGATGCTGGGTCCAAACCCTTCGCACCTCAGGGGAGGAGCTGGAAGTTGTAAGTTGCTTCTCAGTCGCACGTCTCTCTGCCAGGGGACATTTATGGTGAGACTGCATCTCAGCCTTTTCTACTCACTTCAGTGTGGGTATGTTCTCGTTTGCCTGCTATATAGGAATTGCTCAGCTAGTTTCTGGATTTCTTTCAGGAGAAATTGCTCCATGTGTAGCTGTGGATTCAGTGTGTCCATAGGCGTGAGTTCAGAAGCTTCCTATGTCACCATCTTGGACTGGAACCCCCTACATTGTCTTAATGTATTACTTTTCTGTGAGTTTATTTGGGCGGTAAGGGGTTGGTAATGATGGAGAGAAGAAAAAGAACCCAAATAATCACAGTTAGTTTCATTAGATAATTCTAGGGAGTTGTAAAGAGGTACCCTCAAGAATATGGAAATAAAAGAAAATACTGCCTTCTCAGCACTGACTTATGTTCAAAAGATCAACAGAGAAATGACAGGTCACCTGAAAAAGATAGCAAGGCTCTCAACAAGAGAACATTCTTATTTAGACTGAATTGACCAAAATGGGAATTGGATTGGCTATTTGTTGGCAACATCCACCCGAACACTAATCAGGACAGAAATGACTAGAATCATAGACATCTAAGTTCCCTGTCTGAATTGACAACATAAGCCCTAATTTCAAAAACAGTTGGCCCCGAACAATGCAGGGTTTAGGGGTGCCGACCCCACTGTGCAGTCGAAAATCCACATATTAACTTTACGGTTGGCCCTCTGCATCCACATATTCAACCAACTATGGATCATGCAGTACTGTAGTATATAGTTACTGAAAAAGATCTGCGTATAAGTGGACCCGTGCAGTTCAAGCCCATGTTGTTCAAGGGTCAACTGTATAAACAATGGGCTGTGTTAATCTGGCAGGTGTTAAATATTTGACATCAAATATTCCTTAGTTTGATTCCACAATAAAAATGCTTCTGATTTTGATATGGCTTCCCACAAAGATCTGACAACAAGGAGAAAATGTGCTGATAATATAGATAATGTATATTTTGTTCTACATAACCTTTTAACTTATCACTGTAAATTTAAAAGCTAGCATGCTGGCTTTAATACATCAGTCTAATGAACTTGGATAATGTGAGTCTGTACCATGAGAGGTGGTTTGTCTCCTCTTGTACTGAAAAATGAAATTTCTGCATCCAGAAAATTCAGATCTTGGCATTTAATTAAAATAACAAAAATAACAAATGCTCCTTTGTGAGGTCATTTCAGAAAGCAAGCCAATCCTTTTCCCTGGTGGTGATACTCATTCATCTGTATGTAGCAGAAAGCACAGCAGATGATAATGCAATTGGCTCACTCAACATCCTGCAAACTGTTTTATAGTTTCCTTCTCATACTATAAGGCCTTGAAAGCAAAACAAACAAACAACAACAACAACAAAGTTTTTCTGATTCCTTTGGGGGGGGGATCTGCATGCAATCTGACACAAGGAAACAACCCATATGACACTTAAAGCAGAAGTCACCAATGTGTGACAGTGGCCACACATGGGAGGATGGATGTTTTTAGTGTGATTATTGTGAAGGCTGTATTGTCTGGTACCCAACATCATAGTAATAAAAGGTTGAAAAAGTATGAACAGCCCCAAGCTAGGCAGTTCCTAGTAAACAGAACTGGTTCCCTGCTCACCCCTTACCCATGAAATTACATAAACTACGCAATACTTTCTCATAAATCCTTTTCTGAATAAATTAGAGACAGTAGATCCAGTTGTTTGAAACTGAGAGAACCCCAGCTAATTCTCTGAAAGACCCAGTATTTTTAATTTCTATAGTTCTAGTCTATTAATGTCAGTCCCATCATTTTGATACTACCACCACTAATAATAATGAGTTAACAGTTACTTCAGCACTTAAAAAATAATATCAAGCATTGTGATAAGTGATTTATAAACATTCTGATTAAATGCTCTATATTCTGTGAAAGACACCTCAGGAGAAAGACTGGAAGGGAAAAACCACAGGTTCATCATGAGAGGATACAAATCTTCTTAATAAACCAATTTGCAGAGATGCTATTCTTAGAAGTATGCAGATTATGAACAATATTTTAAAGAAGAACAATTAAACTTGGACAATAACTTTACCTTCTTGCTCTCTTCTTCAACAATATAGTGCCTCAGTCATTTTAAAGTAGCTCATAGAACTCAAACTTGCTATTCTAACAAAAACAAATATGGCATAATAAAAAGATTCCTAAATGGTGTCTCTTTGGCTGTAATTTGGCTAGAAAAGTTGCTGTACCTGAAGATTGATCTCTGCCTCATAAAAGGTTAGGCATGAGCAGTAATGTCGATCTGAGTCAATATCTGTCAGGACCACCACAAAAAACGTTGGTTGCTTCCTCTCTCTGGACAGCTGCCACCCTCCAGGCTGACAAAACTAAATGAGATAGAAAAAAAAAAAATTGTCACATCTTAAAAGTATAAGGTAAATTTATTAGTTATAAATCCCTGAGCAATGTCTCCCCATTTAAAAAAATTCCAGATGTGATATGTTACTTCAGCCAATATTTTTCAAAAATCACTTGCAGATTCATGATGTAGAATACTTTCACTAATGTGCATATGCATTTTATGAAGACAGGCTAGATTTTCCACAGATGCCACTCATTCTGAGACCAGGGTTGGCACATGTAGGAACAGAGCACTAAGATGAAAACTTTTCACCATTAGAACAAATCATGAAATAAGCTGAAGATAAAGTGCTCAGTACCTACCATGGACAGAAAACAGAATTATTTTAAAATATCGTCATTAATCTAAGACTCTTCAATTCAGTACAATGAAAAAGACATCTTGTTCATCAAGACAGACCACATTCTGGGCTATAAAATACACTTTAATGTATTTAAAAGAATAGAAATCATATAATGCATGTCCCAGACCACAATAAAATTAAACTAAAAATCAATTACAGAAAGATAGCTGGAAAATCCCCAAATACTCAGAGATTAAACAACACACTTCTAAGTAATACATGGATCAAAGACAAAAATCTCAAAAGAAATTTTCAAATATTTTTAATTAAATGAAAATGAAAATACAGCTTAACATTTGTGGGATTCAGCAAAAGCACTGCTTAGAGGGAATTTTATAGCACTGAATTCATAGAGAAGAAGAAAAATCTAAAATCAGTCATCTAAGTTCTATCTTAGGAAACTAGAAAAAGAAAAGCAAATTAAATCCAAAGTAAACAGAAGGAAAGAAATAATAAAGTTAGAGCAGAAATCAGTGAAATCTATTACAGGAAATCAATAGAGAAAAGCAACAAAACCTAAAGCTAGTTCTGAAAAAAACATTAAAATCAACAAGTCTCTAGCCAGACAAAATAAAAACAAAAAAGAAGATACAAATTACTAATATCAGAAATGAAAGACAGGACATCACTATAGATCCTGTGGTCATTAAAAAGATAATAAAGGAATACTATGCATAACTCTGTGCCCACAAATTTGATAATCTAGATGAAATGAACCAATTTCTTGAAAGATATAATCTGATAAGACACACAAGAAGTAGACAATCTGAATAGGCCTATATCTATTAAAGAAAATGAATCAATAATTAATAATCTTCCAAAATAGAAAGTATCATGCCACAATGGGTTCATGGTGAATTCTACCAAACACTGAAGGATGAAACTAAAACATTCTCTACAATCTCTTCCAGAAGACTGAAGCCAAAGAAATACTTCCTGACTTATTCCATAAAGCCAGCATTACCCCAATGCCAAAACCAGAAAAAGAAATTACAATAAAACTATACATCAATATCTCTCATGAATGCAGATGCAAAAATCCTCAACAAAATATTTGCAAATTGAATGTAGCAATGTATGAAAAGAATTACAAACCATGACCAAATAAGATTCATTTTGGGTATGCAGGGCTGGTTCAACATTGAAGTCAATTAATCACATCAAGAAGCTAAACAAGAAAAAGTACATGATCATATCAATAGATACAGAAAAGGCATTTGAGAAAATCTAACACTGATTCATGATAAAAACTCTCAGCAAACTAAGCATAGAGGGGAAGTTCCTTGACATGACAGAGAACATTCACCAAAAACCTACAGATAACATCATACTTAATCATAAGAAACTAGAAGCTTTCTAGCTAAGATTAGGAACAGGGCAAGGATGTCACCTATTACCACACCTTTTCTAAATTGCACTGAAAGTCCTAGTTAATTCAACTAGCCAAAACAAGGAAATAAAAGGTTTACAGATTAGGAAGGAAGATGTGTAACTGTCTTTGTTCCCAAATGACATGACTGTCTATGTAGAAAACCTGAAAGTAATAAGCAATTCCAGCAAGTTTCCAGGATACAAGGTTAATATACAAAAGCCAACTGCTTTCCTATATACACCAACAATCAACTGTTACTTGAAATTAAAAACACAATACCATCTTCATACATTAGCACCCCCAAAAATGAAATACTTAGGTATAAACCTAATAAATTATGTACAAGATCTATATAAGAAAAATCACAAAACTCTGATGAGAAATCAAAGAACTAAGTAGAGAGAAAGAGAGAGCAATTCCAATGTTCATCAATAGGAAGACTCAATATTGTCAAGTTTCAATTCTTCCCAGTGTGATCTACAGATTCAATGCAATCCCAAACAAAATTCCAGCAAGTTATTTTATGGATGTTGATAAACTAATGTTAAAGTTTATATGGAGAGGCAAAAGACCCCGAACAGCCAACTCAATATTGAAGGAAAACAAAGTTGTAAGAGTGACACTATCTGACTTCAAGACTTATTATAAAGCTACAGTAATCAAGACAGTGTGGTACCGGTCAACGAAAAGACAAATAGATCAATTAAGCAGAATGGTGAGCCCTGAAACAGACCACACAAATATAATCAACTGAACTTTGACAACACAGCAAAAGCAATACAATGGAGAAAAAACAGTCTTTTCAACAAATGGTGCTAGACCAACTAGATATTCATATACAAGAAAATGAATCTAGACACAGACCTTACACTCTTCACAAACATTAACTCAAAGTGGACCATACACCTAAATGTAGAACACAAAACTATAAAACTTCTAGAAGATGACAAAGGAGAAAACCTAGGTGATCTTTGTTTTCACAATGACTTTTTCAATACAACACCAAAATCATGAACCAGGAAAGGAATAACTGATAAGCTAGACTTCATTAAAATTTAAAACTTCTGCTCTGTGAAAGACACTGTCAAGAAAATGAGAAGACAAGCTAAGGACTGGGAGAAAATATTTGCAAAACACATATCTGATAATGTACTGTCATCTAAAACATACAAAGAGTTTTTAAAACTCAACAATAAGAAAGTGAACAACCCAATTAAAAAGGGGGCAAAAGATCTGAATAGATACCTCTCCAAAAAAGATATAAAGGTGGCAAATAAGCAAATGAAAAGATGTTCAATATCATATTTCATAAAGGAAGCAAATTAAAACAACAAGATACCATTACATATCTATTAGAATGGCCAAAATACATGACAATGCCAAATGCTGGCAAGAATGTAGAGCAACAGGAATTCTTATTTATTGCTGGTAGGAATGCAAAATGGTACAGCCACTTTGGAACACAGTGCACCAGTTTCTTACAAAAGTAAACATACTCTTACCATACAATTCAGCTATTTACCCGAAGGAGTTGAAAACATATGTTCACACAAAAACCTGCACATGGATGTTTATAGCAGCTTTATTCATAATTGCCAAAACTTGGAAGTAACCAAGATGTCCTTCAGTAGGTGAAGGCACATCCAGGTGACAGAATACTTTATTGTGCTAAAAAGGAATGAGCTATCAAGCCATGAAAAAACATGGAGGAAACGTAAATGCGCATTACCAAGTGAAACACACCAGTCCGAAATGGCTACACGTGGTATAATTCCAACTACTTAACATTCTGGAAAATGCACAGCTATGGAGAGCAAAAAGATTAGTAGTTGCCTGGGGTTGGGGAGACATAAATAGGCAGAACTTAGAGGCTTTTTAGAGCAGTGAAACTATTCTGTATAATACCGTAACTGTGGATACATTTTATTATGCATTTTTCAAAACCTTTAGAATGTACACTAAGAGTGAAACCTAAGGTGAATTACAGACTTTGGTTGATAATGATGTGACCAATGTAAGTTCATTCATTGACTGTAACAAATGTACCACTGTGGTGGGGCATACTGATATTGTGGAAAGTTGTGCGTTTGGGGAACAGAGAATATATGTGAATTCTTCGTACTTCCTGCTCAATTTTGCTGTGAATCTAAAAGTATTCTAAAAAGTAAAGTCTATCTCTAAAAACATGAAGAAAAAAATATCTGGATAACAATATTGTTGAAGAGATGGAATAGAAATAGAAAGGAGCTCACCAATACAGCAGCTCTCTGTGCCAGATTGCCTTCTGTTACCCTGCTTAATAACTGTGTAATTTGGAGCACTTTATTTAACCTCTCAGTGCCTTAGTTTCCTCATCTGTAAAAGGCAGAATATTAGAACCTATCTACTAGTACTCTTGGGACGCTCATACAAGGTAACACATGAAAAGTACTCAGAATAGCCTTTGCCATATAATTCCGTGGTAAGTGCTAGTTATTATGATTATTACTCCCTTTGACCTAATCTTAGTTTCTATCATCACAGCTATAACACTTTCTTTCCCCTTCTTTACTAGTTTTTTCCTGCCTCTCCTTTCATTGCCTCATTGACTCCTTGACTCAGTCTAAAGAGACATCAAAAAAGTAATATTTGGATGACTTCCTACATTTAGAGAGACACATTATTCACGTTCATAGCTTCTCTACCAAATGAAAAATTCTACCAGACTCATTTCCTTGAGCAGACATCATAAGGAATACATAAAGAAATAGCATGAAAACCTTAAGGACACATTAATTAGTTAAGTGAAACTATTTTTCTCTACATTTGTGTTTTGAAATAGTAATTCATTGAACAAATATTTATTGAGCACTTCAGTATCACTTATTCTGTGAAGTCTTCTCTGAAGCTCCCCAGTTTCTCTAGCCTCCTCCAAACCAAAGAATCAAGCAGTTCCACTCATGTGTTCCAAACGATTTTATACATTCTTATTATAATAAATAATTATAATAACCTTTTCTTCCTATATATAGCACTAAACTTATATATTTTACTAACATGGTACAGAAAAGTTGACTTGTCAATTTGTTTACATGTATATTTCACCCTCAACAATTCATTTATCTAAGTTCCATGACTTTACATCTTTGGCTTTCCTGTGGCCACCATAAGCCTTTTTCATTCTAGAAAAGTAGCCCTCAAAGTGAGGTACACAGAATCACAGGAGTCCCGGTGGTCAAAACTATTATCATATTAGTACTAAGAACTGGTTGTTTCTTTCACTTTGTTGACATTTACATTAATGGTGGAAAAGTAATGGTGGGTAAAGTTGCTGGTAACTTAACAGTAATCAATGCAGCAGCACCAAACTATACTTGTAGTCACTGTATTCTTCAAAGCTACACGTTTGCAGTTTAAAAAAAAAAAAAGTTTCTGTTAATAATTTCCTTGATGAAGCAATAAACATTTTAATTTCATTGTAACTTGACCCTTGAGTATACAGTATTCTGTTTCAAAGAGTAAATACACATAAAGCACTTTTGCTGCATACAGAAGTATTACAGTTGTTTAGTGAAAAACTACTTGTGTAGATGTTTAAGTTGTGAGCTGAACTGTTCTCTTTTCTCCCCCAAGAACACCATTTTTTACTTGAAAGAATAACTGACAAAAATGTTTATATAGTCTTACGTATTTGGTAGACATTGTCTCAAATGAATGAAATGGGCCTGTCACTTCAAGATACAGATCTGAGACTGTTTGTTACCAATGATAAAATGAACTTTCAAGCACCATCATGAGCCTGACAGCTTTGCGTTCCTGATTAATATGACAGCATTATTAACTAATGTAATATTTTAAATACTATATGTGTCAACATTTGGAATATCTGCATAACTCATTGATCCCTATTTGCCAAGTGACTAATGCATGATGTTATAAAATCATGCATGGATAAAAGATCTTTCAAAGTGCAAAGCCAACCAATACATTTTATCGTAGCAGAGTAAAAAAAAGTTAATTGATGCATTTATATATCTTACATTGCAACTAGCCTTTAAGATATTATTATTTGTTGAGTGTTGGTGTAGTATTCAAAGAGTTTCCATGAGTATCTGAAAAGGCTATAAAAATACTCCTCTTTCCAACTACATATTCGTGAGACCTGATTTTCTTCATATACTTCAACCAAAACAATGTACTGTAAAAGCACGAATGCAGAAGCAGGTATGAGAATCCAGCTGTCTTTTATTAAGCCAATATCAATGATATTTACAAAAATATAAAACAATACCATTCTTTTCCTATCTTTTTTGTATGGAAAGTACAATTATTTTTCAAAAAATATGCTATTTAATATGCAATGGTTCCTGTCCTTTTTTTTCCCTGTCCTTTTAAAATAAATAAACAGCTTAAATTTTTCTAGTTGTCAGTTCTAACACTAAAATTGATAAAACTACATAAACAAAACTCTTTGCAGATTCTCAGTCATCTGTGAGAGTATAAAGTGTGAGACCCCCAAAGTATGAGACTTGCTATTCTAGTAAGAATGAGTGTTAATGTGTAACTAGCCTTGGCTTAAGCTACTTAGGTAGCAGAAAGGTATAATCTTTGGCAGAACCAGGGAGTTTTAACAGGTTAAACTTCTGGGTTTAACAAAACCCAGAAGTGTCTTTCAAAATACTCGTGTCTGAGCTTGGGTATGAAATAATATAATGATACAGAGCCTGTGTCATCAGGTCTACTCATTCGACAAACAAGTCTTCAGATATAAAGTGAATCAGTTCTGTGAATTAATAGCAAATAATCGCATTCTCTTAGAGGTCTGTCATTCATTATCACAGCTGCTCATCAGGCTTGGCAAACGGTACTAAAAGCTATATACCACAGAATAACAACTATATATTTTCACATAATTTAAATGAAACTATAGGTTTTCAGTAAGGATTAAACTAAATCTCTTTATGTTAGTTCCAACTCAACCAACTTTACTGATTTCTCAAATCAAAGGTACCCATCACAGAGAAGTGTTCACAAATAACAAGTTAACTTTTGTAAGCAAATAGATATATTACTTAAATAAGCAATCAGATATTTTGCTGCTAAAACTAGAAAAATCAACTCATGCTTACTTTTCTCAAATGCTTTACACATACAGTGAATATAATAAAAATATTACAGAATAATAAAAGATGTCCATAGCATTACTGTGACTAATTTTAATGATCTCTCAAAGGTGAAATGTTGTAGAAGGTTCTTGGGATAACAGTCACTCAATATTTTCCAAGACCTTCATATACACATCTATAAATTTACAGCTCACTAAACTACATTTTACTGTTCAACCTCTAACTAAAAAAATTAAAGGTGTCCCTTTAAAAAAAAAGAAGCCTGTAAGAAAATTCCTTCTCATAGAAAAAAATAAACACATAACATCCAGAAGGAGAATATGAGAGTTTAGGTAGGAAGACCTCCTTAGTTATTTAAATGGCCTCATTTCCCCAAGTTAACATTATAACAGGAATTCTGATTTTAAAAGTATTAACAGTAAAACTTCTGGGAAATTCCAAGGATCCTCTTTTTGGATTCAATAAGTACTTCTTCAAAACTAAGCTTAATGTGACCACAACTAAGATAGTAATGGTAATTCATGCTAGGCCTGGTCAGATATTTTTTACTTAAATTTTTCACAAAGAAGCTGCCAAGATAGCTGGTTACACTGGTTACACATAACACCCTTTATTTCATACATAAGAACACAGCTACGTAATTATTTTATACTATGCAGTAATATTATTAGAATCATACTTCATAAGAAATTTTGATGTTGCATTCTCAAATGAAATATATTAATACACAATAAATAAACAATAGCTCACATAACTGAGTTTACAGAAATGTTTTTTCAATGGATGAAAAGAAAGGCCTTAACCTCCAGTTAAATGTCTACTTTTCAAATTCATTGTATCATAAGATTAAGTAATAATCGAATTTGGTGTATCAGGAGATGATCCCACTATTAATGAGAAGTACTCCTCATACGATTTGGATTTGAAATATAATAATGCTAACTGGTTTAATCATTTCAAACCTTAACTAAAAGCGTGCTGAGAAAGTAATAAACAATGAGAGGGGAATTCCATGGCGGTCCAGTGGTTAGGACTCCGTGCTCTCACTGCTGAGGGCCTGGGTTAGATCCCTGGTCAGGGAACTAAGATTCCCCTCACAGTGTGGCCAAAAAAAAAACCCAAAAAACAATGAGGGAGTGGACACTGCATTTCTTGAACCTGAGCTCGAGTCACATTTCTGACAGGAATGTGAGAGAATGTTTAGACAGCTGGAAACAGAGTAGTCACTAAAAGATAGTAAGCAGAATGATAAGCATTAAACAAACAGGATAAAAATCAGGATTTTGCTCTCCCCAGTGTCTTTACTGGCAAACGGGGAAAAAATGCTATCACAGGTGCAAAACCTAAACTGTTTAGAATTGACTACCATAACTGACTGGCCTACATTTTGCCCTCCTTTTCCAAGTCACTGAGGAAACAGTATTTGGAGTGATACTATCAATGGACATACCATATATGTCTGTTTCAAAAATATGCAACAATGTATGTTTTTGACTATTCCCTTCCACTTGACTCTCATCATTTCCCACAGATCATGCTCATAAAAATTTTACAACATATCTGGGAACAGTCAATATGGGGATTCCTTTTCAGGATGTTATCTGTCTTTATTCAGTTCCAGTTTTCTTCAAGACCTTGGCATAACCTGGAAACAAATGATACCTCAAGGGTGCAAGGTTAGAAATGACAGACGTTTTTAGGCTCCACATTTAATGCATTACAAATACCAACTTTGTTTACTTGTTTCTTTAATTGCCCAAATGTATGAAGTAGATCATATGCAAACAGGCCATCCATCTGCAAATAAAAGATAAGTGCCAATAATCCCTCATATTTGTGAAACACTTTATATATAATTGTATCCCACAAGGTTTATTTTACAAATGATGAAACCAAGGCTATGAGACGTTAAGGTGATACAGCTAGTGTGTGATAAAAGCAGGACTAGAATTCAAGCCTCTGTATCTCTACAAACTGTGTCTTCTCACTGCTGAATTATCTTTGTATATCACCTTGTGGATATTATTTTATATTAATATGAATTTACTGTAGAAAAATCAGAAAAGAAAAAATGAAAATGAACTAAGTTCTTTAACATACAAACTTCCCTTGCAACCATTTATCTCTGGATGTACTTTTTTTTTTTTTTAATTATTTATTTAATTTATTTATTTTTGGCCGTGTTGGGTCTTCGTTGCTGCGCACGGGCTTTCTTTAGCTGCGGTGAGCAGGGGCTGCTCTCCGTTGCAGTGTGTGGGCTTCTCATTACGGTGGCTTCCCTTGTTGCAGAGCACAGGCTCTAGGCGCACGGGCTTCAGTAGTTGTGGCACGCGGGCTCAGTAATTGTGGCGCACGGGCTTAGCTGCTCCGCGGCATGTGGGTTCCTCCCGGACCAGGGATCGAACCCATGTCCCCTGCATTGGCAGGCGGACTCCCAACCACTGCACCACCAGGGAAGCCCCTGGATGTACTTTTTATATAAAATGGGATATATTATACATATAGTTATAAGTCCTGCTTTTCTCCACCTTCTGTAACATGTGCGTTTTCCCATGTACCTACATATTTTTAAGAAAATTATTTTTAATGACTGAATATTACACCAGCATATAGGTAAGCACCACAACATAACTAATTCCCTATTGTGGGTTGTTTATGTTGTTCACAGTTTTTTTTCTTAATAATTCTGGGACAAGCATGGTGTTATATAAATCTTCCCAGGCATGTCTCATTATGTTTTGGGGGAAGAACTGGTTTTGTAGAGCACAACCAAAATGAGCACAAAAAATGTTTAATCGCCCTTGAATTCCTTTTTAAAGGTTAGGCAACCCCAAAATTATTTTGTTTTGCTGACAGAATTCTAAAAAGGACAAAAAAGAAGTGATAACAAAGAACTGTTATTACGAACTATATTCTGACCAAAGAACTGACTTGTGAAATAACGTAAGAGAAGCCTGAAGAAACTGAACTCCATTGTCAAGCCAGGCCACGGCAATGTCAGGTGTGTGCTCTTTACTTTAGACAGATATTTTTCAAAAGTTCAGAGAAAACACAGTGGTTCTAAGACTTTGGAAGAGAAGCCAATCTAAGAGTTGGGAAACTTTCAAATATTTTGTTATCCACAGAATAATGGGTATCACACACATGTGCCTAATTTCAGTGGGCAGCTTTTGATGAAGTATAATTTTAAAGGACTATCCAAAACAATCTGCTTTAAATGAAACAATTTAAATGGGTCACCTATAATGCTTTTAGTAGATATTTTATTCAGATATTTTATTACTACTACACAACATTACACTGTCCTCATCAGTATAATAAAACTTTATGTATAAGATAATATGATTTGTCTGCCTAGAGAATCCAAGCAAACTGACTAAATATTGTTTGAGTAAATAAGAGTTTAGTCATGTAGCCAGATATGAGAACATATAAAAATCAACAGCTCTCCTTGAGATCAGCAACAAGTAATTTCTAAAAAGATCTTATTCATAACTTTAATATGTCCTCAAAGTTACAGGATGAGCTAACCTAATCTCTCAAGTTTTGAACATTTTGGCATATCAGTCTCATGAAGAGCCCTACACATAAGCCTCTAAATATAAAAATTTCAAGAAGCAAACTCCAAAGAGAAAAATGAACGTTTAGAATAGCTTCTAACATCCAAGTTCTGAAAAAATACAACTGTACATGATTTACAAATTTAAAACAATTCCAAGAGCAAAAGAAAAGTTATTAATGTCTTCTAGTTAAGCATGGCAGATGAAACAATGAGTTTACCTCCAAGAGCTCCTGAAATCCCTCTAAAATTGCAGTTAAAAAGAATACAAACAGCAAAGTAAAATGAAAGAAGATAACAGGTTTAAAATGACAATAAGAGGGACTTCCCTGGTGGTGAAGTGGTTAAGAATCCTCCTGCTGGGGTGGGGGGGGGGGGGGTGGGGGGAGTCAAGATGGTGTACTACCAGGACATGCGGAATTCGAGTCTTCTCACAACTAGGGCACCTACCAAGCACCAGTGGGGGACCACAGACACCTAAAGGGATGGGAGGAACCCCCAGAAACAGGGTAGGATGTGGGGCACGGGGGGTGTGAAGTGGGGGGAGAAGTGGAGGGACTGGCGCCCCTGAGGGGCTTCTGGGGGAGGGGAAGGGCTCCCACACCCGAACGGGTAAATTGGGGAACCACTGGGACAGCAGAGGATCAAAAGGGAGTGTGGCCAGGCTTCCCCTGCCCACTTGGACCCCCAGGAACCTGCTGAGATCCCGGGCCAGATCCTCTGCCCACCTAGGCCATCTCCAGCCACTCAGGTCCTGAGGGAGTGGGAGGGAGGGATGAGGGGGGCAAAAGTAAACGCCGGACCTCTGGGATCCACACCCCTGAGGGGTGGCTGGGAGAGGGGAGGAGTTCCTACACCCAGCAGGACCCACCCATGGTTAGGGGTCCAGTGGTGACTGGGTAGACCCTGGGGGAGACAAAGGGGGAGGGGGGGCAGAGGAATGGAAGGGAACGGGGCCAATGCTTTCCCTGTCCACTTAGGCACCAGGGAGCTAGTTGTGCTCCAGGTCTAATCCTCTGCCCTCAGAGCCTCCCTCCTGCCACGCAGAGCCAAAGCCCTGCCCCTACACCCCAATCCAGGGCCCTACCTCTACATTTGGAGACGCCTTCCAATGCCCTGGGCCTAAATCCCACCCACACACCCTCACTCAGGGCCCCACCTTCAAACTCTGGAACTCCACACACCAGAGGCCCTCCTTTCCACGTGCTGCCTCTCCCCTTCTGCACAGGTATTAAGCAGAGACCCCACTCCATACTTGAAAGTTGCCTCGCCTAAGCCCCGCCCCATGCTCAAACACCACCCCACCCCCACATGCCCCCTGCCTAGGTCCCGCCCCACCCTAAACCCCACCCCTGCCTAAGTTCCACCCCCACCTAAAGTACACCCCCACAGCCAAAGCTTTTTTTTTTTTTTTCCTTTTCCTTTTTCCTCTTTTAGATTGGGGTTCTGTTTTACCTTGTTGATTTATTGCTATTGATGCTTTTATATTTTTATTTTTCCTAATAAATCTTTTATTTTTCTAATTTTATTTTATTCTTTACAATTTGTTAGTGATCTCTCCTTTTGGCTTGTTGCTCCACCCACCTTTTTTATTCTTTTTTCTGATGTGGTTTAATTTTATCTTGCTGTAGTTGTTTCAATTATAGTTTTATTTTTCCTAATATATTTTTTATCTTTCTAATTTTATTTTGTTTTTATTCTTTGATATTGTACTGTTCCTTTCTTCTTTCTTTCTTCCTTTATTTTCTCATACAGCACCACAAGCTTGCGGGATCTTGGTTCCCAGGTCAGAGGTCGGGCCCGAGCTCCTATGGTGGGAGCTACAAGTCCAAACTGCTGGACTAACAGAGAACCTCAGACCCCAGGGAATATCAACTGGACTGAGACCTCCCGGAGGTCCTCCTCTCAGCACCAAGACCCAGCTCTATCTAACTGCCTGCAAACTTCAGTGCTGGATATCTCAGGCCAAACAACCACTAAGACAAGATTACAGCACCACCCAACCAATTAAAAAAAAAAAAAAAAAAGAAAAGACAAAAAAATGTTACAGATGAAGGAGCAAGGTAAAAACCTACAAAACCAAATAAATGAAGACGAAATAGGCAACCTACCTGAAAAAGAATTCAGAGTAATGATAGCAAAGATGATCCAAAATCTTGGAAACAGAATGGAGAAAATACAAGAAACATTTAACAAGGATCTAGAAGAACTAAAGAGCAAACAAATAGTGATGAACAACACAATTACTGAAATTAGAAAATACTCTAGGAGGAATCGATAAAAGAATAACTGAGGCAGAAGAATGGATAAGTGAACTGGAATATAAAATGGTGGAAATAACTGCCAAGGAGCAGAATAAAGAAAAAAGACTGAAAAGAATTGAGGACAGTCTCAGAGACCTGTGCACAACATTAAACACACCAACATTCAAATTATAGGGGTCCCAGAAGAAGAAGAGAAAATGAAAGGGTCTCAGAAAATATTTGAAGAGATTATAGTTGAAAACTTCCCTAACATGGGAAAGGAAATAGTAAATCAAGTCCAGGAAGCACAGAGAGTACCGCAGAGGATAAATCCAGAGAAACACAATGAAGCACATATTAATCAAACTACCAAAAATTAAATACAAAGAAAAAATTATTAGAAGCAACAAATAACACACAAGGGAATCTCCATAAGGTTAACAGCTGATTTTTCAGCAGAAACTTAGCAAGCCAGAAGGGAGTGCCAGGACATATTAAAAGTGATGAAAGGGAAAAACCTACAACAAGGATTATTCTACCCAGCAAGGATCACATTCAGATTCGATGGAGAAATTAAAACCTTCACAGAGGGACTTCCCTGGTGGCGCAGTGGTTAAGAATCCACCTGCCAATGCAGGGGACAAGGGTTCGAGCCCTGGTCCAGGAAGATCCCACGTGCCACGGGGCAACTAAGCCCATGCGCCACAACTACTGAGCCTGTGTGCCACAAGTACCGAAGCCCACACACCTAGAGCCCATGCTCCGCAGTAAGAGAAGCCACTGCAATGAGAAGCCCTCGCACCGCAATGAAGAGTAGCCCCTGTTCACCCCAACTACAGAAAGCCCGTGTGCAGCAATGAAGACCCAATGCAGCCAAAAATAAAATAAATAAATAAATACATATATTTTAAAAAAAACCTTCACAGACAAGCAAAAGCTAAGAGAATTCAGCACCACCAAACCTGCTTTACAACAAATGCTAAAGGAACTCTCTAGGCAGGAAACACAACAGAAGGAAAAGACCTACAAAAATAAACCCAAAACAATTAAGAAAATGGTAGTAGGAACATACATATCGATAATTACCTTAAATGTAAATGGATTAAACGCTACAACCAAAAGACACAGACTGGCTGAATGGATACAAAAACAAGACCTGTACATATGCTGTCTACAAGAGACACACTTCAGACCTAGGGACACATACAGACTGAAAGTGAGAGGATGGAAAAAGATATTCCATGCAAATGGAAATCAAAAGAAAGCTGAAATGGCAATTCTCATATCAGACAAAATAGACTTTTAAATAAAGACTATTACAAGAGACAAGGACAGACACTACATAATGATCAAGGGATCAATCCAAGGAGAAGATGTAACAATTGTAAATATTTATGCACCCAAAATAGGAGCACCTCAATACATAAGACAAATGCTGACAGCCATAAAATGGGAAATCGACAGTAACGCGATCATAGTAGGGGACTTTAACATCCCACTTTCACCAAAGGACAGATCATCCAAAATGAAAATAAATAAGGAAACACAAGCTTTAAATCACACATTAAACAAAATGGACTTAAATGATATTTATAGGACATTCCATCCAAAAACAACAGAATACACTTTCTTCTCACGTGCTCACGGAACATTCTGCAGGATAGATCATATCTTGGGTCACAAATCAAGCCTTGGTAAATTTAAGAAAACTGAAATCTTATCAAGTATCTTTTCCGACTACAAGGCTATGAGAGTAGATATCAATTATAGGAAAAAAACTCTAAAGAATACAAACACATGGAGGCTACACAATATGCTATTAAATAACCAAGTGACCACTGAAGAAATCAAAGAGGAAATCAAAAAATACCTAGAAACAAATGACAATGAAAACATGATGATTCAAAACCTATGGGATGCAGCAAAAGAAGTTCTACGAGGGAAGTTTATAGCAATACAATCCTACCTCATGAAACAAAAATCTCAAATAAACAACCTAACCTTACAACTAAAGCAATTAGAGAAAGAAGAACCAAAAACCCCCAAGGTTAGCAGAAGGGAAAAAAATCATAAAGATCAGATCAGAAATAAATGAAAAACAAAGTAAACAATAGCAAAGATCAATAAAACTAAAAGCTGGTTCTTTGAGAGGATAAACAAAATTGATGAACCATTAGCCAGACTCACCAAGAAAAAAAGGCAGAAGACTCAAATCAACAGAATTAGAAATGAAAAAGGAAACGTCACAACTGACACTGCAGAAATACAAAGGATCATGAGAGATTACTACAAGCAACTATATGCCATAAAATGGACAATCTGGAAGAAATGGACAAATTCTTAGAAAAGCACAACCTTCTGAGACTGAACCAGGAAGAAACAGAAAATATAAACAGACCAATCACAAGCACTGAAATTGAAACTGTGATTAAAAATCTTCCATCGGGGTTTCCCTGGTGGCGCAGTGGTTGGGAGTCCGCCTGCCGATGCAGGGGACGCGGGTTCATGCCCCGGTCCAGGAGGGTCCCACGTGCCGCAGAGCGGCTGGGCCTGTGAGCCATGGCCACTGGGCTTGCGTGTCCGGAGCCTGTCCTCTGCAGCGGGAGGGGCTGCAGTGGTGAGAGGCCAGTGTACCACAAAAACAAACAAACAAACAAACAAAAAGTCTTCCACCAAACAGAAGCCCAGGACCAGATGGCTTCACAGGTGAATTCTATCAAACATTTAGAGAAAAGCTAACACCTATCCTTCTCAAACTCTTCCAAAATATAGCAGAGGGAGGAACACTCCCAAACTAATTCTACGAGGCCACCATCACCCTGATACGAAAACCACACAAAGATGTCACAAAAAAAGAAAACTACAGCCAGTATCAGTGATGAACAGATGCAAAACTCCTCAACAAAATACTAGCAAACAGAATCCAACAGTACACTAAAAGGATCACACAACATGATCAAGTGTGGTTTATCCCAGGAATGCAAGGATTCTTCAGTATACACAAATCAATCAATATCATACACCATATTAACAAACTGAAGGATAAAAATCGTATGATCATCTCAGTAGATGTTGAAAAAGCTTTTAACAAAACTCAACACCCATTTATAATAAAAACCCTCCAGAAAGTAGGCATAGAGGGAACCTACCTCAACATAATAAAGGCCATATATGACAAACCCACACCCAACATCGGTCTCAATGGTGAAAAACTGAAACCATTTCCTCTAAGATCAGGAACAAGACAAGGTTGCCCACTCTCACCACTATTAGTCAACATAGTTTTGGAAGTTTTACCCACAGCAATCAGAGAAGAAAAAGAAATAAAAGAAACCCAAATCAGAAAAGAAGAAGTAAAACTGTCACTGTTTGCAGATGACATGATACTATACATAGAGAATCCCAAAGATGCTACCAGAAAACTACTAGAGCTAATCATTGAATCTGGTAGAGTAGCAGGATACAAAATTAATGTACAGAAATCTCTTTAATTCCTATACACTAATGATGAAAAATCTTAAAGAGAAATTAAGGAAACACTCCCATTTACCACTGCAACAAAAAGAATAAAATACCTAGGAATAAATCTACCTAGGGAGACAAAGACCTGTATGCAGAAAACTATAAGACACTGATGAAAGAAATTAAAGATGATAGAAACAGATGGAGAGATATACCATGTTCTTGGATTGGAAGAATCGACATTGTGAAAATGACTACACTATCCAAAGCAATCTATAGATTCAGTGCAATCCCTATCAAACTACCAATGGCATTTTCCACAGAACTAGAACAAAAAATTCCATTATTTGTATGTAAACACAAAAGACCCCGAATAGCCAAGCAATCTTGAGAAAGAAAAACGGAACTGGAGGAATCAGGCTCGCTGACTTCAGACTATACTATGAAGCTACAGTAATCAAGATAGTATGGTACTGGCATAAAACAGAAGTATAAATCAATGGAACAGGACAGAAAGCCCAGAGATAAACCCACGCACATATGGTCACCTTATCTTTGATAAAGGAGGCAAGAATATAAAATGGAGAAAAGACATCCTCTTCAGTAGGTGGTACTGGGAAAACTGGACAACTACATGTAAAAGAAAGAAATCAGAACACTTCCTACCACCATATGCAAAAATAAACTCAAAATGGATCAAAGACCTAAATAAAGACCAGATACTATAAAACTCTTAGTGAAAACACAGGCAGAACACTCTATGACATAAATCACAGCAAGATCCTTTTTGACCCACATCCTAGACAAATGGAAATGAAACCAAAAATAAACAAATAGGACCTAATGAAATTTAAAAGCTCTTGTCCAGCAAAGGAAACCATAAACAAGATGAAAAGACAACCCTCAGAATGGGAGAAAATATTTGCAAATGAAGCAACTGACAAAGGATTAATCTCTAAAATATACAAGCAGCTCATGCAGCTCCATATTAAAGAAACAAACAACCCAATCCAAAAATGGGCAGAAGACCTAAATAGACATTTCTCCAAAAAAGACATACAATTGGCTAACAAATACATGAAAGGATGCTCAACATCACTGATCTTTAGAGAAATGCAAATCAAAGCTACAGTGAGGTATCACCTCACACCGGTCAGAATGGCCATCATCAAAAAAATCTACAAACAATAAATGCTGGAGAGGATGTGGATAAAAGGAACCCCTCTTGCACTGTTGGTGGCAATGTAAATTGATACAGCCACTATGGAGAACAGTATGGAGGTCCCTTAAAAAACTAAAAATAGAACTACCATACGACTTAACAATTCCACTACTGGGTATATACCCTGAGAAAACCATAATTCAAAAAGAGTCATGTACCACAATGTTCACTGCAGCTCTATTTACCATAGCCAGGACATGGAAGCAATCTAAATGTGCATCGTCAGATGAATGGATAAAGATGATGTGGCACATATATACAATGGAATATTACTCAGCCATAAAAAGAAATGAAATTGAGCTATTTGTAGTGAGGTGGATGGATCTAGAGTCTGTCATACAGAGTGAATTAAGTCAGAAAGAGAAAAACAAATACCGTATGCTAACATGTACATATGGAATCTAAATTTTAAAAAAAGGTTATGAAGAACTTAGGGGCAGGACAGGAATAAAGACGCAGACATAGAGAATGGATTTGAGGACATGGGGAGGGGGAAGGGTAAGCTGGGACAAAGTGAGAGAGTGGCATGGAGTTATATATACTACCAAATGTAAAATAGATAGCTAGTGGGAAGCAACCACATAGCACAGGGAGATCAGCTCAGTGCTTTGTGACCACCTAGAGGGGTGGGATGGGGTGGGGGAGGGAGACGCAAGAGGGAGGAGATATGGGGATATATGTGTATGTATAGCTGATTCAGTTTGTTATAAAGGAAAAACTGACACACCGTTGTAAAGCAATTATACTCCAATAAAGATGTAAAAAAATTTAAAACAAAAAGATTTTGGAAGCCAGAAAACTGGTTTACCCTACAAATTCCTGGAAAAGGTAATGAATGGGTGGCACTAGGTATATATGAATGTCACGAATATGAAGGGAAGACCAAGACAAAGAAGAAGGAATCAGTGACCATAAGACAATACAAGGAGAAGCAGAAAATTTCAAACACACGAGAATGAAGTGATCAAAATCACGAAGAAGAGTCTGTACATCAGAGAACATTTACAGAACAAGAGAGATAATGAAAATTAAAAATGAAGAAACTGGAACACTGTCTCAGTAGGCTCCCAAAAGGGACATATAAATGGAAAATGGGAGAGATACAAGTAAGGAAATTAGATAATTGTGGGAGTTCTAATTCTGAGGTAACAGGAAATTCAGAAACAGTAAACAAAAAGGAAAAATTTATGAAAGAAGTAACGACACAGCCCTCCCACCCCTCACAAAGCCCAGAACCTTAGGACAGGATTAAATTTCATATGTCTAGCATACTGAATTAATGTTTTTAATTAATGTTTTTAAAAACCCATTAGTTTTAGCACATCATCATGAAAGTTCAAAGAAATGAAAAAAAAAAGGTCCTAAGGAGAAAAAAATTAAAGAAAAAGAAAAACTAGATATTTTACAATAGATCAAAAATCAAAATAGGAGCAGAAATCTATTAACATAATTAATTACATTAATAAATATAATCATAAGAGTAATAAAATCAACTCTATAATTTTAAAAATAGGACATAATTCAATATAACACCCATTCTTAAATTAAAAATGAGTTCCATTATTGCTGATATTGTTTATTGGATATATTAGCAGAATCAATTACACAGAAGAAAGAAACTACAGATACAAAAACTGGAAGATAAAATTATTATTGTTTCCCAATTATATAACTGTATAACATGGAAAACTAAAGTGGATCAACTAAAAGAACTACTATGAACAATAAGAGAATACAATAAGGTAATAAAATTTAAAATTAATAAATACAGAAGACTCTTATTTGGGGCCAAGATTTACCCTGCAAACTGAAACACCTTAAAAAGCTGGACAAAATATATGAAAAAATGGCTTGCAAGACACTAAGGTGTCAGGCAACTTAAGGACAAAGATCCCTGAAAGGCAGGAAACAAGCAATGTGAGCTCTACTACTGGCGCCACTTTGTGCCTTGAGAGAGTTTATAGGCCATGGTGCAGGGAGGGGGAACACAG